>NW_009912377.1:43181-65277 GCF_000696875.1 Nestor notabilis
CCCCTGCATCCTCCTGCAGAGCACGCAGCTCACCCGCCCCACCACGACTGCTGCTGTGCACGAGAGGGATGTTTCCCTTGAGCAGCCACCCAGCCAGCCTCCAAGGCTTTGCATGGAGCAGGAGCTGCGAACCTACCTGGTCTTAAATAGTGTGGGTATAATGAGATTTTTCTTTATGACCTCTGCAGTAAATTGCCTGTGCTCAGCATTGTGTTGGAGTAAGTAACACCCAGCAGAAATTGTCGCGAGGCAGTAATTGCGGAGTAGCTGTTGAAGATCTCTGTGCCATCAGGCAGGGATTTTCATTTCATACATTAGTCACAATTTGCATATAATCATAGTCATAGTTGCATATAAGCAGTACATCCCTTTGAATGTGAAAAGGAAAAAGGGGAGAAAGCTGCCCAGCACTGGGGAAATGTGTGTAGTAGCTGTGGGTTGTGTGGATCTCCCCATTACCATTCCAGCCACCCAGGGCTGCATAGCTACTCAAGGCACACACCCCTAACACAAAGTCGGGGATTAAGGCAGGAAAAACATGCTTGCCTGACCATTTCTGGAAAGTTTTAGTGAGCATCCAGCAGATTATACACCAGGTTTTCCATTATTGCCATTGCCCAAACTGCAGTGACAACAGATTCCTGACCATCCTAACACAAAGGATCTTTTTTTCCTCCGGAAAACTGTTCATTACAAATATGTGCTCCCCAAAGGGATGGGGGGCAGTGTCTCTGCTTTGCTCAGTGATGCCTAAGCACATGCACCTACAGCATTACAGATACCTCAGTAACAGTCATTTTTGATTCACACTGCACTGGCCCCCTTCCTTCTCACTCCCAAATGTCCCTCAGGACCGTGCTGGTATTCTGATTGCTGTCAAATGCACCAAGAAGTTTCCTTACCTTCAGATGTGTGAGCTTTTGGATGCTGTATAATGAGTTGGCTTTGGTTCCTGATTCCACTCATCATTGTTAGAGCCGTCAGAGCGTGAGTGAGGATGTGAGCCTGTGCTGTGTGATCTTCACCCTGGCAGGAGAGACAGACAGCCACATCAGGGACAGCCACACAACCTGAAAGGTCAATCACTTCTGTTGGTGTCGCCAAACCAGCCTGTGCTTTGGCAGAAAGGAGCCTGAAAAGTCAGAACTGATGGTCAGAAAAATGCAGAAAAATATCTGGTCCAGGAGATACTCATCACCTTAATCTTTCAAAGCCAGCAACCACAGCCAGAGAAGAACTACGCTCTGGCACACACGTTCTTAATCCTTCTGTGGCACAACAGTGGTAGAGTCAACATATCGGGCTGTAAGTGCTGTGGGAATTGTACTTGACCAACACTTTTCTGGTCTATGCTCTTTGATGTTCCTAGTGAGCCCCTCACTCTGGTACCTCCACACCTTAGTCCCGTCTCCAGCTTTTCACACAGCAAAAGAGAATGTCTTTCCCTGAGGTATTAAACAGGTCCTGAAAAGGACCATAATGGGATTTTTCACTCATTCACATCCCCCGTTGTGAAATCATGATGTAAAAATCTTTATGTTTCAAACAGTGTTTGACGACTCCTGGGTTTTTGTACAGGCAGGGAATGATTACCTTGCACCAGTTGTACCTTGTCCATTGACTTGCTGGGCCCATCTCATGTCTAGCTTAAAATCTGCATAATGAGAAGAAAGCCATTTCCTTGCAATCCGTTCTCCTGTTCAAAGCTTCTCATGTGCCAGGTTGTAGTTTTTTAATCACACAAAATGGTATATATTAATGAGCTCTGAAGTTACATAAAGATAGATCTAAAGCATAAAACCACTAATATGCCCTGTAGCATTCAGTGCTTTGAACACGGAACGGCATCTGTGTGAGAGTGTGATTGCATGCAGCTATGGAAACCAGTGCCAAAAAATGAGGAAATGCTGAACAAGTGGTGCAAGACTGGAAAAAAACCTGGGAACAAAGATACTCAATTTGCATTAAAGGCCTGGTTCGCCAGCAGCCCGAAGTGTGCAACTTTCTGCTTTCAAATGATTATTTTCTGGATCTGCTGGCAAAGTGTAGATGGTCTTTATCCTGAAAGAAAATTTCCCTCTCCCTTCAGCCCCCAACAGCAATAAAGGATGAGCCAGTTCCCAGGTCAGTTGTGGCTATTCCAAACAGGAAAACTTTTGCAACCATGGAAGAGTACAAGGCCTTTCCTCATCTTTGCTTTCATCCTGAGCAATTCCCTTCTCATTTCCAGATGGTGCCAATTAAAAGGAAGAACCCCTGCCCTAATGGTTGTTAACAAAACAAGCACTATCTGAGACTTTAATGAGTAAAACCGGAGTAACATAATATGCCCAAGAGAAGCCCAAATGAAAGGAACGACTGCAGTTGGCAAACACTTGGGTTGCTGCGTCTTCAGGCTGTTAAATGCTAGGGTTGGAGATGTGATTTGTGATAGGAGGGTTGCCTCCTACTGCCGAGTTCAGTGGGATTCTTTTGAGGCTTAAAGATAAGCGCTCGGAGGAACCACTGCAGTCAGTGGCTGGGGCAGTGAAGCAGGGTAGTATGTAATTTATATGAGATGGTATGTTTCTAATACAGTATTAAGTTAATTTTATTAATCAGTAGTTGGTAACCAGGATAGCATCCATTCTTTGAAAATACATCAGGTAGTGCTGGTTGGAAGAGTTCACCATCGAGATGTAACTAAAACCACCAGCTAGAAATGGAAGGTACATGCTCATGGGCTACAAACCAGATTCACATGGTTTACATCATGGAGAGGCAATGAACTATTTTCACAGATTACCTGAGGATGAAATGGATGAATCTGTCACTTGCAAACTGCACCTCGAGGGTAAGCACCTGCCTAAAGAACATTCTTACTGCAGCTGTGTGCAACTTCTGGCAGTTCTCAGATTTCTGAAAGTCCTGCTATGGATGTTTCAGCTCTTGGGTAGCAAACCTTAAACTTGCCCTGTTTGTGTAAGTTACTCTTTCCAGACTCTACACAAGTAAGTCATGAACTTACATGTGAACTTACAGCTGGGATTTGTGGACCATGGTTTGAAAAAATAAAGTTTTGCTGAACCCCAAATTGTGAAGTTGATGGAAGACATCCTGAAAAAATCCCCCTGTGCTGTGAGGGGGTCCTTCTGACCATACAGTCTATAAATCCCAAAAGGTATGTTGGAATTGCACTTGAGAGGAGTTAAACCATGCAAATGTTGAATCATCTTTTAATAATTTTTTTTTTTTTTTTGGGGGGGGGGAATGCTGTGGTATTTTTATATTTGAAAATGCTTCAGTTTTTTGGTATGATCATATTTGAAGCCTGAGCACACACCAGCTGGTAGGATTCTACCTTAAAACCCATACCATGCCCAGCATAGCATAAGCCTGTTGAGAAACAAAGGAAGAGATACAAATACTTCAGACTATTCTTCTATGCTAATTTACAGTATTTGCTTCTTCCATGAAACACCAGCATGGAGCAGAGCAGGTTTAACATGTTCAAGTCACATGAGATACTCGAGTCTTCATATGAAACCTTACAGTGGGCTGGCCAAGAGGTGGCACTAAAGAAACACTGTGCTGTAATGATTAAGAGAGGGGTAGGCTTCCCCCCCACACCCCCCATCTTCAGCTCTGATCTGCACAAATGTTGCTGCTCCGAGTACACGACAATAAACAAACCCCAGTTCAAGTTTCTCGGAACACTCTGTACTGTTTGGGCATATGCTGCAACACGCTTGGTCTTTAGGAAAGAACTGGCAGTTCCACTGCAAGGGGAGCTGTAACCCTGACGTGCAGACCTCTGAGGTTGCCTCCCAGAGCTCAGAAGCACTCTCCTATCTCTGTTTCTCTTGTCCTGCTGATTAAGAAACCTGTCAACATCTAGGTACAGATGCTCTCTTGGGAATGGGATCACTGGGCACTTCTGGCCAGTGCAAATGAGAAATGGTCACAACGATCACTTATACCATGAGCTGATAAATTCCCTTGTTTTAATTTTGCATCAAAACTGAAGAGGACCCAAGCAGTTTGTAATTCAGCATCCAGTGTAACACAGTCCCTCCCAGCTCAGTAGAAGATGGATGCACATGGTCAGGAGTGCAAAGGTTCCACAGGCAGCACCTCATCTGCCAGCTTCATGCAGTACATATACAGGTACAGCTTCACAGTGGGACAGGGACAGGGGGTACGGGGGGTGCCCGCCATGGTACTGTGTGGCCTATCACAGCAATGGAAACAACACAGTGGATCATAAAAGGATCATAATGAAAGACACAGGAGATAAGAGAAGTGATGTGTACAGACCAAAGGTCCATCTAGCCCAGTGATTTCAGATATCCCAACAGCAAGTACAGGGAGAGAGCAGGTATCATAGGAGATGATACACAGCACACTGTCCCAGAGGGTTCCTGAACAGGGATGCAAGCAGATCATTAAGTGGTTACCCCCCAGTTTCCAGCTGAAGTCTCCTCCTTAAACCTCCTGTTCTCTCCACCCTGAAACCATCAAGCTTACAATGTGGCTTGGGAAGCAAAGCACACGTGCTCCCAGACTGTCTCTCAGAGAATAAGCCTCTACCATGGCATGAGAAGACCCAGGGTAAACTGAGAACTCCCTCTGAGGGACACATAGCTCCTCATAGAGTCCTCATTGCCAAGGAGTTTTCTGTGAAGTTCATAAAGGTTAGACCAGTTCTGACAGCAAAGTGACTCCCTCAAGCTCAGTCAACTTCGGCTTCCCAAACTCCAGGAACTGGGTATTTCTCAGGATCCCCTATAGTTTGTGCAGCCTTCCAGGTTCTTTGCTGCTCTTGTATTTGCTTTATTATTTATCACCGAGGTGAGACAAGGAACATGAGACTTAGCAGATCACAAAGGAGAAAATAGAAAGGAGAAGCCATTCATGGCTGGCTGAACACAGGGATGGGATTTCCTACAGAAAGTCTAGGAAGGTAGATGGGAAAGATCCTTTGGTTTGGAGGAAACCCTGGTGTTCTGTCCAGACACAAGGAGTAAGTTTAGAAAGCAGCTTACTACCATACACAGGGATTTCTGAGCCAGCAAGCTGAGCTGTGCTTCATGCTGCAATCAGAAAAATTACAGGCAGCAAAAGGTTACATCATCCAGGCCTTAATCCAGAGATACATGTACTAAAAAACTGTGGCACATGGTTAAATGCTTTGGAGGGTCAGAGACCTAATTTGCTCCCTGTCATTGGGGCTGTTCTCTATCATGGACGTTGTTAGGGCTAATTAGACTCTGCTCCTGGCCACTGCAAGAGCAGAACCCAGAGCATGAATCCTCTGGCATTTCTAAGTGCTGTCAGCGCTTTGCAGATAACACAAATAATAACCTTTGTGTTTGAGGTCTGTGCTCGGGGTAGTTTCAGGGGTGATCAGATGTGGCAGGGAGATTTCCAAGCCAATCAGGACAGCTCCAGCCAGTGCGAAAGATGCCCCAGATACAAATCTGGATGCAGTTATTTTTGTGCACTTTTTTACCTCTCCTCCGCCTCCAATTTCCAAGTGTTCTTGTGGATCATCCCTCTCCAGTTCTTGCGCTTTAGATGCTAAACTGTGTCTTTGCTGGGTCTGATTTTAGGCTTGCAAAGTACTTTTGCTATTTTATGACTGATTTGCATGCACAGTTAACTTGCATGCACCTACATGGTGGCTCATGGCCATTAAGGTGCTCTCCTGCTCTGGATTCACCTACTCACTGCAGCTGACTTGCCCACTTACAAGGAGGGGACCATCTTGCACTGCTCCATGTGCGGTGCCTGATCCCACTTCCCTCAGGAGCATGCAGAAGCACTACTGCCACACGAATGATATTAATAATGCCACAGTGCTCACTGCACATGCAAATCTGACACATCGCTGGGCATATATTTTGTGCATGAAATTCCACAATTGCTTTCCCAACAATGTGCTCCACTTTGTTTTCTGAGATCCAGGTTGATTTTTAAAGCCAGTTGAAACACCTATTCCACCACATAGTAAAGAAGCTTCATTTACCTAAGTTACTATAGTCATGTATTAAAGATCAGTAACAGCTGGTTATTAACAATTAAAGTTTATTTGCTTGTCTGCCTTCCCTTTAGTGGTTTTAAGCTCTTCTAAGCCTGCCAGGACGGTGGCTCCCTGGCAGGCAATGGCTGTGAACACTAGATGGCACTTTGCAGCAAGAAAGGTTAAGAGCTTATGCAACTAAATGAAGACCTCATTTATTGCCCTCATTCACAGGGCAAGACTTCTTGCTCACCGTGTCCTCGCCACCTCGTTGGTGCTAATTTAGTGTTTAGTCCACACAGAAAATTCTGATCGGCTCCCAGACAAATTCGCGTCTTTACCAAGTGATAAATCTCTGCTGATGTGATTATTTCATGATGAGCTCTAGCTTGTATTAATATCAAACTACTTTGTGTTTTGCCTCAAGTTGGAGCATATACATGGAGCATGTGTATTGTACGATAATGACTAGGCCAAATACTCCATAAGCTGTAACTCTTCCTCCTGATTAAAAAGACAAAAACGGACCCTGCAGTGACCTTGTTGCCATTTACCAACCTGCAGCATCAGAAAACAAGGGTGCTGCTTCAAGTTTATAGATTCCTCCTGCCCCTCATACCAGGCTGTGTCTGGTACTTATTGGACCACTTCAAAGGACCAGATGTTGTCCTCAGTTTGTGCCTGGAATTCCCTGGCCCAAGGGGAGCTGAGTGATGCTGTGTTACAGCCACACCACGACGGAGCAAAGAAAAATGGTGCAGCCCAGCAGAATGGACTCCTCCTGAAATAGTAACAGGGAGACATGCAGATCTCCCATAGGGAAGGCTGAGGACAAGGAGCTGCCCTTTTCCCTGCTGACACCTGGAGCTTGCACGAGGGCCAGCATTCATGTGAACGTGGCTCCTTTTATTTATCCCTGAGGCTACACGGGAATAGTAACCCACAGCCGGCCTCAGCCTGCCTTGCAGAGCAGGTACGTGAACGTGGTCTGGAGCATCCTCCTCCTCCTCCTCTCCTGGAAGCTGAGGTTTCACCCCACCATCTTCCAAGCCTGGCCTCCACGCAGCACCCAGCCTTGCAAGTGCCCTGCAAGCAGGGCAGGAAAGCAGGCTGAGGCAACAGTAAACAACTTGCTGCTATCTATTCAGGTCTAAGGGTAAATGGCCATCAGTTACGTGGTAAACACGATGTGCAGAAGGCTTAAGGCTGCCATCAACACACACAGGGAGCTGCAAGCACGCACCCTCCCAGCATGTGGGCCCCTGTGCAGAGAGTTTGGTCCCCACAGCATGTCCCAGGTTGCCACACTGATGCCAGGGCATCACTTACAGGGCAGTAAAGGCAGAGCTGGTGAGCGCCGGCTCTACGCCCAGAAGAGCAGAAAGATTGTGTCCTGCTATGCAACATACAAACAGCCATGCCACGGCCTTTCCTGAGCCAATGTCCTTCTTCAGCTCTTCCCCCAGCCATCTCCCAGATAACATCCATGGTAAATCTCCCACTAGTGCTACTTCACCTGTTCTGGAAACCTTTTCATTCCTTTTATAGCTGTTACTCATTTTGATAAAGCACCCACCTTGGCTGTCAACTGTTGCTACTCCCTTAGAGCAGGAGTGCTCCTGCCCAACCTGATCTTTCCCAAGGTCTTTCTTAGCTACTTTCAACACAGTCAATACACTTCCCACCTTTCACAGTTTTAGCTTTCTCTTTTAAATTAAAGATTTCTGCATTTTTAAACTCATTACCTGGATTATATATTTGTCCTCTCATCCTTTCCTATCTCCTTACCTAGGGCAGTGTTTCATTGCCTGGAAGTATTTCTTCTCCCTTCTTCCATCAGATCCCACTACAAGGTCCTCTTCTTCTCCCTAGCCACCGGTCAGGAAAGCAACTTGCTTTCCCCCAGGTTCTCTGCTATGCACTTTCTGAATTAGCCAAGCTGTTAGAACAGCACATCTGCACAGGTTCCCCTTATTTCAGAAAGAGCTGGATGACTCTCAAAACCAATTACAGTTTCTGATCTACCACAAATACTGTCCTCCTCTAATTCAGTAGTTTCAGTTCACATTGCTCTCTCTTTGTTCTGCTTTAATATAGTTTCCCAGCTCCTCAGACAAATTCCAGGCAAATTCAAGAGGACTCTTGTCTAAGGACTTAATAGACATCTTAAATTGTACCCCAGCCCCACAGCCATGGCTGAACAACACCAGTAACTACCAGGACGCTGCTGCTGGCCTCTGCTGTTGGTGTTGGCTTCATCAGAGAGGGCTGAGACAATGAAACAGAGCAGGCTGATAACAGAAAGGCGTTGGCCTGGAGCCTGGATGGGGCCACACGTCATCGGCACCAGTCCAACATGGGACCAGCCTGGCTAACCAGCTGGGAGCAGGATGCAGGAGACGGAGGCTGGCTTGCCAAGGGGCTCATTGCTGACACCTAATGCTCACCACCTCCCATGAAACACCCAAAAAGGGCCTCATCCAGCACAGTCTCTGCTTAAAGAACCCTTCCAAACCAACCAACAGATCGTAGCATATTCTTCCACTCTTCCTCCTCACAGACTATAGTCTTATTAACCTAATAAAGACACTTCAATCTCTTTTCAGTTCAGGAGAATTCTCCCCATTGTTTCCACAGAAATCTCTTGGGATATGCTGCCAAGAGCATGTTTGCTGTCGCATTCCAAGTTGCTTGAAATAACAAAGAATTATCCTTACAATTAAGATCAGGCTGTACAATTTAGATATGTGCCTTAAAAGAGTTATTATTCTCTGCCAGAGATGTATTGTTCTTACCCATTTAATTTTATTTACTTTTTTAGTGGATGCAACAGTTATGCTGTCATTTATCAGAGAAGAAGGGAACAGCAGCTGCAGAGCTGCATATATAAAACAAACACGATGTGGATGAAGCTATCAGAAGCTCAGATTTCAAGGAGGAGAAGGGGGAAGATTGCTTTTAATAAGATCTCATGTCAGTAAAGTTGTGAGACGGAACGGCAGGGTCTTACCCTATTAAAAATCAGAGTAGGAACAAGTTCTTTTCTTTAATGGAAGCGCAGCGTTAGCCGCGTGCCCACAGACAGAGGCCTTAATTTAAAAAGTAAAAAGCAATTTGGTCATTCATGTTCAGCCGTCGGGCGCTCCGCAGAGCATGCCGAACACACTCACTGCTTTTTAACCCTTTGGCTGTGAGACCCGTACTCTCGGCCCAGGAGAGGCAAAGCCAGGCTGTATTTATCCTGTTGAACAGGACTCTTTTCCTCTGTCTGATCCTGGGAAGGCAGGTGGGAGGCCAGCATCCTGCTCCCAGCTCCGACGCTGCTTTGTTGTGTTAGCTCGGGTGAAGCGTTTCACTCTCCATCAGTACAAACACAGATGCTGATGCTATCAACGGCTGCTACTTGTTTGTTTATTCATCTGTATTAAGCCGGTGAGTAGGAACCTCCCAAGTACAAGAGCACCAGAGCAGAGGGCTGTGTGAGAGCCAGCTGCAGTGGTGTTCTCCAATAGGACACCACTGCCATGACACAAATCTGCCCCATCCCTCACATGTGCCTTGGCAGGATGCCTGGAGTGCTCTGAGGATGTACAGGCAGTGAAAAGTCTGTCCTAAGCCCAGCAGAGGCAAACACAGACTGGGGCTTGGTGGCCTGACCCCCACAGCCTGGTGTAAGGGGGGACAGTGGCTGTGGGGTGTCTGCATCTCCCACCTGCGTGCACCTCACACCGTGTATCACAACCGAGGGGCACAGGGAGCCAGGGCAGCCAAGCACAAAATCAGGTTGGGTGAACAACCTTATCGCAGGCGGTTTATAATAAAGCCAAAACCATTTTGTAATGGAGCTAGATTCACCCACAGGTGATAACAGTAACAACACACATGCTCCTGTGGTGTATCACTGTCTGCTCAAGCAGCACCTCACTCAGGATGGAGCTGCAAAAGCTCGGGATGACTGAAACAACCAACCACCATGCACACACACACAGAGGCAGTTCTATTGCAGGCATTATTTCAGTAATAGCATAATTGTGCAAAATATGTATTTTCTATAATTGTATAATCAGCATGTAATTATATAGAGTAGAAAATATAAACATATATTAACCAGGTGAATGCATTTATTATTCAGATAGAAATTTCAGTGGTAACTGCAGTAGCGCCAGTCTGTACGTGTGTGTGTAATTAATAGAGGATTAGAATGAAATCTGTTGCATTTGGATAAATACCTGACACAGCTCAAGCCACCTTTGCACTAGGACTGGGAGATCACAGTGACAACACTATAAAGGCACCAGAAGACTTCAGGATTACATCTGCATTAGAGGCCTGCCACCAGTTTGAGGGATCTCATTCACTCTGCTGAAAAACACACAGCAGAAACAAAAGGAAATAGTTGGAGCTTCTGCTGCAGAGCTGCAGCTGCACCATAAGACCTCCTCGTGCAAGGAGCCCACAACATCTGACACGAGAGATCATGAAATCACCATCTAGACCTTTTTAGACCCAACAACCTGACCTGATAAAAAGTAGAAATTCTGAAGGAAAAGTGTTGGATCTTTGACCTTTCACTCCTGCTCCACCTGACGTCAGCTGTAGTTGGCTACTGGAGGCAAAATTAGGCCTTTAAGGGTTTATGTCTCATCTAGAAGAGCCATATTCCAGCAAAACAAACCCATTAGCCCAAGCATCTTCCAAGAGAAATATTTTATCATATGGAACAGCTCAGGGATTCAGCCTTCAACGAGGACTGTGCTTTGTCACAGATGGGATCTTGGGAACTGCACTAAATCACAGATGGTATATTTCTTCCTATCATTCACAAAATGGGCTATTTCCACTGCTTGCTGGGTTTTCTTCCCTTCTCTGGTTTTTATATTTTGCACATGGCAATTGCAAACATGGATACAATTTTTTAAAAGGGCCCTTGAAAACATTTTCTTTTAATGATGCATGTAATCTTTCCGACTTCAGGAAATCTAACACCAAAATGTCATTCTTTTCAGAAATTAAAGCATACTTAATTTTAATAGGATTGCATTTATGGTTTATATGCTTTGCTTATTTATTTTCTCTGTCACTTCTGTTTCCTTGGATAAGCTTGACATTCCCTTGTTATCTCTTGAAATACTGCATGAGCCATGAGCTACTGCCTAGACTGAGACATGGCAGCTTCTGCTGCTGCCCACTCATGGGCCATGGGCAACTGGTGGATCACACATTCATCCTCCTTACAGTCTGTGTCATCCTAATTCTGAACCACAACCAGCTGATGACAGCAGCAAAGCCCAAATTCACACCATAGACTCCAGTCCTTGACTGGGGAGATGTGTTTAGGCACCTATAAAATCCCTGTGCAGTCAAAGGAAGAGTATGGAAAGAGGGAAGGGGGAGAAGGAGGGAAAGGAGCATCCCCTGGCACATCACATTCTTTGGAGCAGCTTCTCTGTCTGTTGTCTATGTAGGAAGCCTAAGGCAGGCAGGTACTTCACCAAAGTTAGGGAAGGGAAAAGAATTTGGACATCCTCCAAACAACTTAGCCTTAAAAGAACAGATGGAAACAGAGAGATATGGGGGTCCACAGTCAGTCAATGAGATTGTGATATGAGTTTGCATAATACACGCCCGGCTCTGCACATCAGTGCATCTCCTCTTTCTAGCTGCTAAGTGGCAGCAAAAAAAAAAAGCCAAAATTACATCTAATACTTTCCTGAAATTGCTTCATTACTTTTCCATGTAAACTGCTGCTATAGCTGGCACAGAGTTTTATCTGTTTGCTGGTAGGAGAGGAGGACATCCTATACAATATGAATAGAAGAAAAGGCAGCTACAAGCAAATCTCTCTGTTCAGCCACGATCCAAAAAGATTCAGAGCTCCACATGTTGCTATCAGTATAGTAACTGTTGAGCTTCTACCAGCATCACACTGCGATCCAACCTCTGGGGATCCTCTTCTATATCCATTTAACTTTTCCACCTCATTTGCTATCACAAGATGCTCAAACGCTGTTGTCATTTTGCTTCTGTTTTGTATTTACTGATGTTATCAAATATTACACTTCACTGGAGGGTAATCTAGATAGCATTTCATGCCCTATTCAATGCAGAACTGCTCAAACACTCGTGTCAGCCCCAGAGCTGAACAGCAAATCAAACCAAGACTCCATGCAAGGCAATGGTAATTGTTCCACTTGGCTTTGAATCAGCCTTTTGAAGAGTATTTCTAATTCAAACTGAATCAGGATTTAATAATCCTTTGGCACTGAGAAGAGGTCGATATTGCGACGACACCAAATCACGCTCAGGCTGAGTAGGCATTTGTCGCCTACCAATAGCTGGACTTTCAGCGTCTCGTGCCCATCTTCCTGACCCTCAGGAAATGCCCACAGCAATCCCTTGGGATCACAAACCAAGGATTTTGACCCACTCAAGAGCAGCTCCAGGCCCCACCATCAATGCTGGTGCCTCAGATGCGATCACACTTATTAGCACATTCTAATTTCACAACCTCACCTCAAATCCTTGCCAACATGTCTCTCACAGACCTTTTTTAGGGCAAAATGCATGCCCAACACAAGGTCTTAGAGGGAGAGCAGCCACATTTGCCACCTCAGATCTCACAGCACTCACCTAATACAAACTCACAGCATGACAAAAAGCCTGATATGGTCGTCCCCCCCATACTGCATCACAGCAAAGGCCCAGTGTCCTGTCTTTGCTGGGTCCAGTACTCACTAGATGGTCTCCTGCTTTCTGTCAATCAGAAATTAGGGTCTTCTTGGATTAGGGGTTGCTTCTGGAGCACCATGTTCCAGGGCCAGGAAAGCATCTTTCCTCAGTTTACTCCTCATTTAATATTTCTGTTGTTGGTCTCTGAATTTTCCACATGACTTGTTCCACTATTTAAACATGCACCATGTAAAATAGTATTACTTTGTGAGAGGGGGTTTTTTGGACTCTTGTTGTATGCTGCTAACGTGCCCCTCTCCCAACTCTGCCTTGTGTAGAAGAGGTGCTGTACTATCGATCTGGTTGTCTTTTTGGCCAACAAGGTGAGAAAAGCCAGGGAAGTGGCCAGGCATCTGTGTGTTTCACAGATCCAGGATGCTAAGAAGTCAGCAAAAAGGGGTGTGTGAGGGGTAGTCTTCTGACTGCATCTCTAAAAACTCCCCATGAGGCAGCTCCACAGCTAGAATGGATACTGCTCTTGGATTTTAACACTCATGCACCCTCTCCCATACGGCCCAACTATTCAGCCTTTATGAGGGTGAAGTGGGTATGAGCCTAAACGGTTCAGATGCAGGGAGTTTGTAGTCACGCCACACATGATTTAGTGAGTAACTGATGCAAGGCAAAAATGATGGCAGAGCTCTGTGATCTAACAGCTGTGCAAACAGGCTAGAGAATTTCAAATTCAGGAAGCTGTATCTCCGGGAAAGCATTTAAAAAAAGAAAAGATCCCTAGTGCCACATCTGGTGGCATCAAATTGTCATTATGACATAGTATTTAAGATGATTTAATGGGTTTATTGCCAAGTAAGAACCTTGGAGTTTGCTTAAAGTACTGTGCATTAAAAGGATGTAACACTTTAAATGATATTCTGACAAAGTACTGCCTAAACAGTTCATTATCTTTGAGGAACACACACGTATGTACATCAGCATGTGTGTATATGGAAATAAATACATCAAGAGAAAGATGAATAGACCTGCACATCTACATACACGTGTATTTAACGATACACTACAGGAGGCTTACATGTTGTGAGAGCTATCTTTTGGTGAAATTCATTCACCCCACTGCTGCCTTTCTCTTCTACACTTCATACAGCCATCCAGCAGGCAAGATTTCTGTCCACCTTAATTACTTCTCACTTAGGATACTGAATCAATGGGTGGTTTTGAAACAAAGGATTCAGTGACTAAAAACAGCCTGGGAAAGTGCCTGGGAAAGGTTACTGATTATATATGACTTCTAAGAAAAGGTGTCCTGAAAAGGAAAAGGTGTTTCTTTTCTAGTGGAATATTTTTAATGTGACTTAGTGTTTCTCTCACCTTTAGTTCCCAGAACAGTTCTCATTTCCTCTGAATGTTCTGACTTCTTATCTCAGGCCCTTTCAGTGTGTTGATTTTAAATTCAATCTGGTTAATTCAAATTCAAGGCACGTGGCTCCTGAAGTCTTTCACCATCTTCTGATTCCAACAGAATGAGGCTGTTAATGGTGTGGGGTTTTGTCAGCGAGGAATGGTGCAAACTTCTTTTTACACTTACTCCTTTCATGCTAGATTGACACGACACACTGAAAGACAGTCAGACAATCTTGCTTTGGGTGTCTAACTCAGGTGGTTCTCTCTCCACTGACTGCATACAGAAGGGAAGTTTCTGACCAAAAGTGCTCTGATGTGCATCTGGGATAGATGCCTTAAGTGAACAATACAGATCACCACCTGTGAAATGGTATGCTGGAGCAGATTTGTCCAACTGGTCAAATTCCCAAACAATTCCATCAAGTCACCGTGAGCTTTTCCATCATCTAGGGCAACCTTCCACCATCAACAGGTTTATCTTTTAGCATGTGAATCAACTGTCAAAGCATAGTGTGTCTCCGAGAGGCAACTCTGTGTGCAGGCAGCACAGAAGTAAAAAAAGGCAGTTTTCCTCTGTTCCATTCTGATTTAGCTGTTCAGATGTCAGAATTGACCTACACAGAGTAGCAGGGAGCTGCACACATCCCAAATAAGCCCTCAGACCTTTGCAGTGCTGTGCCTACCCTGTCCATGCAGAGCTGTGCACGCCTGCCCTTGGGCCTCTGCTGACATCCACTCTGCAAGGTACCACCAAACAGCTCAGGGCTGGCTCTTACTGGCAGTCTTCCCCATAATATTCACATCTTTAACTTTTAATTTCTATGTATCTGTAACAAATGATATTTATTTTATATTTAGGTTTTCCCTATCAAAATCCACCTCTTACAAAGCAGAAAGGAAGCTGGAGCTTGTTTCTTCTGAAAGCAAGTCAGCTTCATTTCAAAATAGGAAGGGGTTTTCAACAGCCAAAGGGTTGTTTTTTCCTCTCTCTTTTTTTTCCCCCCAGTAAGAGTTTGATAGTGAATAATTGGAAGAGGGAAAAAAATCACCTCAGGTTGTATATTGCCACTTCCTCTTGCATTGCAGTTAATGCAAACCTTTGATTAGCCTGCTGAAGAGACCACACATTCAATAATTTGAAGCAAAAGGTTAATGGTGTTATTACAACTATTATCCCTTTTAAAATCATTATCCTCTTGTTTTTTATGTCTATATTACCTTCACCTTTCCATGAACCCACTTTACCAGCTGTTTCCCTCTGTCATAAAGTTTGCTGAACATCATCCTAGGAATAGGATAAATGCCATGTTTTATCAATCAAGCCTAAGGGAATTCTCAGCTTCTCATAACCCAAACTGTAAAGGGAGATTATTACAAAGTTTCTATTTTGATTTTTAAATTGGCCATGAGTGAAATATACACTTAATGTCAAGGTGCAAAATGTTGCAATTATGACACCATTTTCCTTGGCAAGTTTTACAGAGCAGCAAAGTGTGAAAACTGAAGGCTTAGAAAAGACTGATCAATTGTAATTAACTTTAAATTGGTTATTTGTTAGAAGGACAAATAGTCCCAAGCAAAAATGCAGCATGACCAAACCAAAGATAAAGTGCTAAATCGAGGTGATAACCAGCCCCATTTCTAAAGCATCTTCCCAACCTAGGAAGCTGAACCCTACTGACTTTCAGGAAGCGTTATGCTCCCATCCCTCATACTGGAAAATGTGGATTAACTCCCTAAATTTTCAGAGTGACACTGACCTCTACATCCATGGCAGTGTATCTGAAAATGCTCCTTTCTCTCCAGAGACACTAGGAGGATCCAGGTTGCCCAACTTCAGCCACCTCAAGTTAGTTGCTCCGTGAACATTTGAGCTAAATCTTTGCTCTTTATGACTTCCTGAAGCAGTTGTTTTACTGTTGGCATCTCCCGTAATCCACTTCTATGTTCTTCAGATCAGTTACACATCGAGCCCAAGCTCTAACACTGGGCTTAGAAGAACTTGTCTACACAAAAGAAATTTCCAGTGAATTTAATTAAGCAAAACAATTAAGTGTGGAGGAAATTAAAGACCTTAAACTGATCAAGTTTTAGAAGTGCTCAGGCTTCATTACGCCACATAAAAATATCGCACTTTTCCTGGAATGTGGAAAGAATCTGTTCATGATAATGCCTTGACATGAAAATACATTCTGTGCAGAATGGCAACAGTGCAGCATTTTCCAAGCTCTTAGTAAAATAAATGAAGTGCTCTGTGATTGCTTCCTTTGAACACGGAAAATACAGGTAGCGCATACTAATGTTTTCCAACAATAGCCTTTATCAGGGAAAAGCTGTGATCTGGACAGATACTTAAGCAGAACAAAATGCAGGCTCTGCTTATGCCATTTTTATAATCATGGATGCACAGGAGAAGTTAATGCCTGTACAACTTAGAGCAGTGATGGCAGCAGAAGTGAGACAATTCTTTTTCTCTTTTTTAAATTCTGACCACTTTGCTACCAACTTCTGAGTGGTAATTCAAGAAGAAAAAAAGGGGGAAATTTGCCACGTGAAAGATGTAATAAAAAGCAAATTCCCACTACAAAAGTCCCATGATTGACATGGTCTTGTCATTATCGTTGAAAATAATCTTGTTAGATTGTTAGAATGTTAGAATGACAAGAGGAAGTGTAATGTTATTCTGATACAGGAAAAGACGGTGTACCTTCATTGATCCAAAGAATTCTAATTCACCCCATGCAGGAAGATAAGAATCCCCACAGCAGGCAGTTAAGAGTCCATCTAGCCCCAGATCCTGGCTCTGACAATGCCTAATACTTCGTATTTCAGAAGAAAGTGTCAAAACAGCAGCTTCATTGTGAGCACTTCTAAAACTGAACAGTATTAATAGTAAATGTGTTCTTATCTCTTGTGCTTTTCACAGCTTGCTGATCGTTATTGGCTTCCACGACAATGGTTACCAGAGCAAGTGAGTTTGATATGTGTTCTCTTTCACTCTTATACATACATATTTATGGATAAATGTGTACAGGACATGTGTACAGGCATGTCTGTAACAGACAATACATACACATGTAATAACTGAACTGAGAGAAAATCCTAACCTTATTTTAAAAACAAATACAGGCTTAAGCAGCTCTTTCCAGCCCAGCTTTTTCATTTGTTTTAATCACAGCTTGAACTGGTTACTGACAAATTTGCCCAAGAAATGGATAATTATTTTTAATTATGGTGAATCCATTAATGGTTTTTAAAAGCCACCAGTTTAAACACAGAGTCCCACATCTGGGGAAATGGGCCTCAAGATATAAGGCATAAAAGATTCAACTTCTTTAGCCTATCAAAGGAAAGGTTTGGGAGGATGATAACTCTTGGTAGATAGCTAGAAAAGATCAGAAATAGGAATGATTCAACCTCATGCAAATCAGCAAAATGACCCAGTGTTTAGAACCTAGTAATTTCTACCTTGAATTAAGACACCACTTCCCTGAAGAAAGATGAATAAAAACCAGAGGTGAGTAGAAAGAGCAATGGTGTTGCCATGTCCTGGAACATGGCAAGATTATGTTATGGCAAGATTCAGTATCCTTCTAGGATGCATGCTCTGATCCAGTGTTTGTGAGTCTTTGCTTGTACACACATGAAGGGGAGGAAGACGTGATTCGAAACATCCTGGTCTCTCTGGGGCCTACGGAATGATTTGAAGAGACATTCCGATTCAATTCCATAATGGGACATACTCATAAAAGATGCAGCTCTATCTTAAGACAGTAATTATAATCAGATTTCATGCCTTGCAGCATCAGCTGATTACTCATAAATGTAAGAGGATTTTTTTTCCCCTAGATTTGTCAGTCAGCTTCCATTGCTGGGGGTGTTCCACCTCCCTCCACAGCACTGGAGGCAGGAGCTCCATGTGCTCTCTTGGATACCAAGAACATCATTGGATGACCTGATGACATGCCCTGCTTACCAGTCCAAGGTTTTTCTGGTCACCAGATTTTAGGGCAAGGTTGTTAAGGAGCTGGCTTGTTTTGGGTATATTTGCTTTTTTGCCACCTTCTGCCATCCAGAGTTGATTTTTTTATGGGAGTGTGTGAGGAAACCTCACCTCCCCACACCTTACCAGTGATGGTGCCCTGCTTTCGCTTGTTGCTCTCTGTGCTAGGCACTGCAGGTATGTGATGCCTGAAATACTGGTTTGGCCTTTAAACTTGAGCAAAAGCATGCAAGGAAAACTTAGGAAAGCTTGTGATACTGGCTTAGCTTGGGCTTAACTCTGGGCAGGTACTATGAAACTCCAAACTCTCCCTCAGTGTTACGACGGAAGAGGTTCCACGTCTTGGAGCATTTAGCTACTCCATAGGAGGCTGACTATCTGAATGGATTTGTACAACTTCCCTAACATCATCCTTTCTCTTACAACACCCCAACAACCTGACATCAAGTATAAGCACCTCATGCCACAGACATATTTTTAAGGACAGAATCCTACTGTGTCTTTATTGCAAATCATGCTGAAAGAGCAGTAGCAGCCAAATATCACTGTTCTAAGTTAAAGCACACGTTCCCATCCACAGAGTTTGACTGCAATCCCAGCTGCTTTGGGTCCTGCCAGTCACTCATGTTAGCTCAGGCTGCTGACTCCACTTCCCATCCATTGTAACTCTTACTCTGTATCCCCTTTTAGCAGGAAGCATTCCATTACCTCCACTGTAAGTTGAAGTAATACCTTTCCTAAGCCTGGGCAACAGCAGCCATCAGAAATGGTGGTGTGAAAAAACAAAGCTCCATGTGGAGCACCTCCCCATCTGCTAGTGGCATTGTTGGGCCATGACAGGAGCCAAACAGCCATGAGGGCGACTGCTGCAACCAGATGCTGTCCAGCAAACGGTGCACCTGAAAATACCTTTACAAGGATTTTTGGATGTTCCATCTGTGTTTTTTCAGACATATTACCCCACAACATTGCTTGGTGTGAAACTGTTAAGGCCACAAGGCACACATTCCTGTTTACAGGAATGCTCTACCAAAAGATGAGTTCAGATCCAGGCATGCACTTCCCTTCAGTGTGAGATTTTCTGGCAAGAGATTCGGGTTCATCCCAAGTTCAAAATTTTTCAGTTTAAATTAACAAAAAGGCACTTTACAAAGCCCTCAAACCCCTCAAATTACAGCCTATACCAAGAACTGGCTAAAGCAGCACATAACTAAGAACCCAAATGAATTTGCTAATTCCCCTTTCCCTTTCTGGCTATTCATTCCCTTGAGCTGGAACACCAAACCACGATCCACACATGAATAATGCAGCCTCTGTTTCAGAGTTGATTCAACAACAGAAATCTTTATCCTCCCTCTGTGTCAGATATTTATAGGAGTATTTCTGACCACCTTGCTTTGAAGTCACTCACTGAAATGCAGAGGGGTACACGTTACAACTGTGGGAAGCTCTTACTCCAGAGCAGCACTTCCAGAAGGTCACTCTAATCATGCAGGCACCACTAACCCCGATAAATCTTTCTGTCCTCAGGGGACACCAGGATGAAGCGATGTTCTAACCACATCCATTTTTCTCTACTCATGCTCCTTGCAGAGCCTGTAGGAGCTGTAAACATCCAAAGCCACCCTGAAGCAGTCCTCTGATGCCCAGCTGAGCACTGATTTAGACCACTTCTATGTGAGCCAAGAGAGATCCTGCAATCTTATTCACTATGTAAATATTTAAGCAAACAACAGCTCTCTAGTGTTTTCTTTACTAGTGCACGAAACAACATGATGGTCCATCACATATGAGGATGCAATCCTGGTGTGTTGGGCTAGGAACTGGTGAGGGGACCCTTGTCCTGTGGGCAGGCTTGCTGCCACCACCTCACAAGAGTGTCCATCTGGAGGTGAGGGGGAAGGTCCTGGCACTGTGTTGTCCCTGACAGCAGACAGAATCCCTTGCAGTTTGTACCACAGACTTTTCCTCTACCCCAGCCTCTCGACCCAGGGATGAGACACACTTTTCCCACCCCTTGGAAGGTAAGGATAAGGTATGAGGCAGCTGTACAAACCAAGCACTTGGAGCATGAGCCTTGACAGTTTGGCTCTCAGACATCAACCTAGTGCAACCTACTCTATCCCTCCTCTGCCTCAGATTTCCTACATCAGCTATCCTACTGTCATTCGTGATTTTCCATTTCCAGACATAACCTTGTAACAAGATTGGTCTTTTGGCCTTCAAGACAACAGTGCTTTGTCTGGTGAGCTGTGTGAACAAACACCTGCCAAGATAAAATCTCTGTCTTTAGACTTCTGGGCTGGTATCTCAGTATTTGTGTTTCTCAATGTATCGCATACAGCATAAGTTTAAAAATACGCTTACTGGTGTTTTACACACTGGTAGTAGTGACTAGCTGGGCGCTGCGTTTGCAGCAGCACTTGGAAAAGCATCTCTGTCTCCCTGAGAGCTCCTATCTGTAAATGTCACTTAAATGTCTAAGAAAAATTTGGCTGACCTTTCAATTACTGGTAATAGAATAAAAGCAATAAAAGAGCGTACGTGACAGCAAGTGTCACCAATAGCCACTTACTGCTTTCTTGTGCTGACTGGGGGCGCCATGGAAAATTCACAGCCTGCTCCAGGGCTGCTTTTTCAGCACAGTGCCAGTAAAAGGCCAGGAAATAGGGGAAGAAAGGAATCACCTCACATCCCTCCCTGCCCTGATTCCACAAACAACCCCAAAAAGAGGATTTCTGAGTATCTGGGGAAAAAAGGTCTTATATTCTGAGGGAACTTCAGAGTCTCTCAGTGTTTTCAGGGTAAACATTGCTCTCACCCAACTGCTTTGTAACATGAAGTAGTTGAAACTATTTGTTTCAACTCTGTGCAGAAGGAAGGTCAAGATGGAGCTTATACACTGTTCACTGCCTTTGTGAGACCTTTATGCAAGCAGAGCCAGCACAGCCTACCTCATGCTTCGCCACTGAACCCAACTGCAGCTCAGTCACTGCTTTTTTTGCCTGTTGTGTTTGGTACTGGATAAGACACTTGAACGGATGTTATAGTACAGCAGTCTCAAATATGAAATCCAGTTTGTAAATTAGCTGTTAGCAGCTCTCATAAACACTTCACGAAGTCCTCCTCCAGTAGCAGAAATAGCTGTTCACTCCAAACTGCCAGTCTATTGATTTAAGATCAGAAAGGCTTAGTAGGCAAACTCCTCATGCTGGTGCGTGACTCATGATTAAGAGCTCTCTCTCAGTTCCCTTCAAGCAGGAAGAGGACAGCAAATGCTGATCGTGTTTTTCACTTCCTTCCCAGTCACAGCTTAGATTCCTGAAAAACAGAGACCCTCTTGGCAGAGGTCACTGTTGCTAAGACCGCTTCTTATCTTGTATGTTCCTCAAAAATGGTTATTTATGTATCAGGTCCTTCCTGTTGTGGAAACTTGGAACCTATATAGTAACTTTTAAAAACTCTTCTGGCAGGTTCACGCCCTGGTAGCCTGTTTTCAATATGTGCACTGAAATGAGTTAAAAAATATTACCACATGTAGAAACTTACCCTCTCAGATCCATCTAAATTCAGTGATCCCACCACAGCAGCCATTCCCAAATTAACCAGCAGAGCCAGGACACTACCAGCTGCTGTGGGGAGATGTTCTCCTGATTCCTTCACCTTCAAGATAAGGCTGTGATTACGGCTAGAGCTGTTGACAGCTTTGTGGAGGCTCTCAAGTGAGACCTTTCTTTGTGTATTCTTTACTCTTACAGGCTAACTTGTGTATTAATTAACTTGTTCAGGCAGCTCTTTCTCACACAGTCCTGAACTAAGTAGCAAGTAAGTAAAATGAAAATACAACTGAGCATGTCAATATCTCTCTTCCTCTTTCACGCATACACCTACGCACAACTACTCCATCACACACACACACAGAGCAGCTGAGTGTTCATCTTCATTCCTTCCTTCCAGCTTGTCACACACTAAAATAGTGATGTGGTGGTTTCCACCATTCCTGC
>NW_009912377.1:65381-67241 GCF_000696875.1 Nestor notabilis
AAAAAAAGTATTTTAAGGGCATTTAACAATCACCTGGAACAAGTATCACCTGATTGCGACAGAATGTTCCTATTAACTATGTCCTCTACAATTAAGTTCAAGTTGTTCAAGCCTCCCAACTCTTACTAGTTTTCTATAATGTTTTGTTTCATAGGCAATTGTCCATGTTTATTAATTTCACTATCTACCTCATTTGCACTTGCAAAGAATAAACAGGAGGCAATGTCTGAATGGTTGCATAAAACCAGAAGAGAATCAATTACTTCTACACAAGATCTAATTCACAGGAAAAAAGGGAGGGTTGGGATTTTGGTGCTTGGTTTGGTGTTGGGGTTTTTCCCCCTCCATATCATACTTTCAAAATCAGCTGCAAGAAATTGCACACACACATTGTACCTAAGCAAATCTAGCAAATAAGCAAACATGCAGTAAGCACCTCCCAGCATGTTCTACTGGCTACAAAACGAATCTAATACTTCTAATATATAAAACTGGATATGAGGAAAAGATTTATGCAAAACCAGGCAGTCAAACTGTATTAATTTAACTGAACAATAAAATAAGATAGCACGATCTTAAGGGCCTTTCCAACCCTAACCATTCTATGATTCTGTGATTTTATATACCACAATTCCCAATTGTGATGCAACATATGCAGTATCTATAAACACTATTTCAAAAAGCACAAAAGAACATGAATACCCAAAAAATCTTTAAACCCTCAAACAACCGCCTTCTTTAGTTATATAATTCTTCATTATCACAGGGATCCTGTGACCAAAGGTCCACACAAAGCCTGCAAATTCACCCCATCTGTAATGACATTGCTTTTCCTCACGTTATTACTAATTAACACAGAGCTGTGCATTAACTCGTAGCCAACAAAAGGTGTTCAAAAGGCCTACCTGGCTCTTGGCAAGGACAAGTTCTTCTCTTCTGTGACTTCACTTCTGTGTAACTGAGCCCATGTTTCACAGGCCAGGGTACCACAAAGGCACGCAGGGATCTGGAGGAAGCCTGGCATTCTCTGGTCAGTTATTTAAAAGCCAAGGCTCTGAGTCTGGAAGACGTTTTTGCTAATTTCACTAATTGCCTGAGTCAGGCGGGGAACAGCAGGCTGGTGTTTTCCAGAGCTCCGGAGAGATGGAGGAATGCAGGAAGATGCAGCTGGCAGGTGACTCGGACCGGGAAATGACTCCTTCATTACTGGAGATCATCGACCACACACACCTTCAGGAGGATGCACTACAGCCAACTCAGGCTCAGCAAAACCGATTTTAGTATCTGTCCAGTATGTATATGCAAAGCTTTTGAGGTTGTAGCTCGGGTTGGGCTGGCTTTTGGCTGGCGCTGGGGCTGCTGGAGCTGGCTGTAGCCACCTAGTGACATGGGTGCGCTCCTCACTCCTCCTATAGGTGCTGGGGGTTTCCTTAGCTTGTATTTGTGGCAATAACAGCAAACTCTGTATGAATTCCAGCGGGTAACTCTTCCAAGTATTGCCCACGGGGGATGTGTATGGGCAGGTCTGCACCATGCTGCTCGGGCCTAACAGTGGTCAGCGCCGCATGGTCATTAGCTACCTAACCACAAGATGAGGGCTGCAGAAACAAGCTCCTGACCAGGCTGGGTTACAAAGTCCATAAAAACTCAGTACCGGTGTGACAGCGGGGTCCGGACGATCCAGGACAGGCTGCACCCCCACCGCCTCCTCACCGCTGGGGCAGGGCGCTCCTGAGGCAACACCGGGCAAACCAGGGGAAGAAGGGCGGCACCGCGCCGCTTTGCCCTGTTTAATGTCCTCAGCGGGCGGGGAGAGGCTGAGACCGAACCCAACGCGGCCCACAGCGCCTCGGTTCCCCC
>NW_009912378.1:0-16032 GCF_000696875.1 Nestor notabilis
CGGCTCCCGCTGCACGTCCCGTCTATAAACCCTCACTTTGTCCCTTACGAGTTGCTTTTAGTTAAACCTTCTTCTCCCTCTCCCGCACTAGCGTTCCTTCTCTTACGCGCTCGTATGGTGCTTTTCTACAGCCAGCCCTTCACAAGTTCTCTCCATGACATTTCCAAGCTGACCGTTGTGCATGGAATCCCAATGGATGCTGGCTCCAAACTGCAGGGAGCGGCTCCCAGACGTGTTGGGCTGTATGTGTGGATTTTCAGGCTTGGCTTTTCTCTGACACGTTATGTTTTCATGGGAGAACGTGGAAAGGAGGTGGGTTTGGATCTGACTGTGGAAGCAACAGGAATTTACCTGTTACTAGAAGTAACAGCAGAAGTAACAAGAAAGTAAGGTAGCTCCTGAAATATATAAATAAAAAAATACGTTGGAGCTTGTTTTATTCGTTGCTTTGTGATTTACTAAGAAGTTCATAAATGTGATGTCAGATAAGACTAATATTGAAAGATTTAGAGGCTTCAGCTGCATAAGCTGTGACTTTGACATGAACAAAGCAGACTTTTCAGTGGGGATCTCAGCATGTAGTTGAAGATCTGTTTAAGTGACTGATGCTCATGGCAAAACCAAGCACTGACCAGAGAAACATTCTGTTGATCTTCTCTGAGGGCTTGGAGAGTTTCCTTGAAAAATACTATGCTCTTCTTACCCCTCTGTTAAGATAGGTTGAGTGCTGTGGGTTGAAAGGAAGGAGTCCACTTTAGAAAAGTTGGGGAAGATTTCCAGGAGTTAGAGAGAGGTGAGGTGTATTGCTGCCTGTTAGGAGTAAAGACTCTCTTAGCCTAAAAACGCAGTGAAGGAGACCTTGCACAGAGCCTTTTGGGACAGTGTGGAGGAACAGCTCCCTGCTGGAACTCCAGACCACATGTGGGCACTCCAGCTGCTGTGGGAGATAAGAGTTGAGTTGTTCCTGACCCAGAGAAGATGGTTACCTTAGAATGTCTTCTCTGAATCACCATGTCACCCCTTACATCCAGTTTTCCTCTGTGAACATGTGTGAGAGGGAGGAGAAAGTAGGCTCCATGTAATTTCTAGGGAGGCACAACTGCACCTTCTGCAACCTGCCTGAGAAGGAAACTCATTCTCTGGTCCCTGGTCTTTAAAACACATAATGTACCAAAAGAATGGAAAGCTTTTGTTTGAGCTGTTGCTTTTCCATTAACCTCCTTAGAGGTAACTCCTCTTTCATGCAGGTAAAGGAGGTTTTGCAAGCTTTGAAACTGTAGCCAGACATCCTGAAGTGAGTCATTAGTCTCTAAGCAACAGTGTGGCCCAGAAGTTGTGTTCCCAGTAGTTAGCTTAGTCTCCATACAAGGCCAACCTCAATTCCTGCTGAGCAACTCTGGAGAACTGTGGAGTTCCTGGAACAAAAGGAGACTGCTGGTTCTTTGGGCAGGTCCTGCTGTGACTGTGCCATAGCACAACCAGCTGTGAAGCCAGATTGAAGAATAATTTTTAGGGACCACTCCAATTAGACTGAGCAACCTTTTGTAAGAAAATTGAATCAAGTCAGAGGATCTAAATTCTCCTCTCTCAGCATTCTAAAATGGCCCCAGTTACAGCATTTACTCCAGTATTAAACCTTCAATTCACTGTGTCTCATCTCAGGGAGATTTTCTGGGTGCTGGGCCTGATGAAAATGGATATGCTGAATTTACCACCCAGACCATCTGCCTCCATTTGCAAGACCACATTACCCAATATGAACAGAAGAAATTCTAGGAACTCTTGGATAAGCTGCCTAGTAAGTCTCTGGGGAAGGGAAAGGAGAACTGCTCCTTCTACAAGAGTTATTAAAGCATTAGAAGGGAACCCAAGTATTCCAAAGCTGATGCTTTCATCATGTGCTCAGTAACAGATGAGAGAAGTGCTTCTAAGAGCTGGAGCACTCCCGGGCCCCTTCCTCAAGGCTCTTTACTAACACCTCACAGAAAAGAAGTTACTTAGAGTGCTTCAGTTTCTGCATGCATAAGTCAGAGCTAATAGCTTTCTCATGAGGAACTGTAAGTTCTCAGGAGTTTAAAGTGTTCTGAGAGCATCAGAGGAGTGAGGATCTCCTCATGAGATGTTAGGAGGCAGATTTAAAAAGGAAAACCTACATTTGATCTAGACATCTTTTTTGCTAGGCTACAGGGGATTTCTCTCTGGCTGCCTCTCTCCTTCATCAGACTCCATTAAAAGTGCTTTTTGGAGACTGAAGGCCTCTATCCAATATAATGTTCTCCACAGTAGCCTAACCCTGTGCCCCAGCAACAGGACATGAATACTGTATGTTAGTGATGGTGTAAGCGATCCCCTGCCATTCCCTCTAGCCACACATCCCCTTCAGCCTGCAGCATGGCATACCTGCTTCTGAGTTAGCCTGACCAGTCTGTCCTTGCAAACATCCATTTCTGTTACCTCACTCTAGATAACCTGGATCACGAGAGTGTTGCTGTGCAAAGCACCAGCATCCATGTCCTCTTCGCAGCCACCACCCCACAGCCAGCAGTAGCACAACTGCCTAGTCTTGCATCCATGCTAAATCGAGGACACATGAATCTGCTCTGCTGGGAGCCTGCACAAAAGGAATACCCTGAGGCAGGAGAAGTGCTTGGATGCCTTTACAGCTTCTGCATCTTCTATAGGAAGAACTGCCAGACTCTCTGTCCCCTCTCCACCATGAAGCATTACACATGGGTTTTCCCTCTGTGAAACAACTGGATGGTTCACAAAACTAAACCTCCCTGCTGCCAGGCAGCTGCTTTCCACTCGGCTTCATGGGAGTGTTGCAGCTCTGCTCCATGGCTCGAGATCTGCCAAGTTATCACAGCTGCTGTTTCCACACCCACAGGCTCATTTGGTTTCTGTTCACAAACACTGCTTATGGATCAGGCAGGAAGTACAAGCACAGGTGAATGAGCTTACCATCATAGCTGTAGTCCTGCTAGTGACACAGAGGCATCTGTGAAGCACCTTATGTGCTTTACACCTAGGCTGAAAAGGGTTACAAAGGTCCTCCTACAAGGTACAAGAATATCAGGTGGGTTACTTTGAGTTTTCCAGAAGAGTAGTGAGTATGATGCAGGCACTGGTTGCTTGTGGGATAAACGGCAGGATTTTCCTCTGGGCCTGGAAGAGAATGTGAAATCCAAATAGCAGCCAGGTCTACTGCAAGGAGTAGGGGAAGCCAGCCAGCATTTTTAGGTGGGAGTTAACTCTAGAGCAACGGTCCCCTCTTGATCAGAGGGGAAAAATGAGTAGTGCTGATCACCATTTCATGGGTCAGCCACAGGGCAGCCTAATGCTTGCCAAAGAGCCAGGGAGCGAAGCTTAGTTCGCAGAGCTCTGGCTGAATGTTGGTCACCACAGCTAGCTGGCTGTGGTGACACTCCACAGGCACATGGAGAGACTCTGTGCCTCCAAACTCCCTTCCCCAACCAACGTGAGTTGTGGCCAGAGTGCATGTACCTTGGCATGATTCAGGTATGAAGCTTTAGAAGACATTGTGACCACGCACTCCCGGGGGTCAGCAGAACTCCCTCAGCTGGGTTACTCTGCTTTTACCCCTGGCATACACTTCCCTGAAAGGCCAGAAAAAAGCATCACAGACAAGGACAACACAGCCCAGCACATCATTGGTGAGTCTCTGAGCTTAAGTCTAACTTGAACTTGAAGCCACTTTGCACTCATTGGCCACAATTTAGGTTTAGACTAATGACCCTGGAGCATAGAGGACAGGTCTTAGATTGAGGTTGGTGTCTGGCCCTCCACATAGTCTCCACAGGAGAGGTGGGTCAGGGAAACTTTGTTTAGAAGCTGCCTTGATTTTCCTATTCCACCCTGAAATGCTTCCAAACAGTAATTGCTTTGGAAAATCTCTTAAACCCTCTCTTCCTTGCTAAAAGCTAAACAGGCCCAAGTGCAAGGTCCCTTCCTAGGCAGTGTTGCAATCTTTAGGCCAGGATGTAGAGTGAGTGCTTAATCACTGGCTGTAGTAAAGCACCACGCTAAGATCTTTAAGTACTATTTATCCCTAGAGAGTGTAGTGCTGGTATTCAGCTGCCCTGAAATGCTGCTCCATCAAAATATTTATTCAAATGCTTTGGATGAGAGCTGCTTATTTTGACCTTCTATTAGTACTCAGAATGCTAACTGAGAATGCAGTGCCACTGGCAGCCTGTATGCTACAGAAAGCTTATTTCCACATGGAAGACCAGCTTTTATCAGTTATGAAAATAAGGTGGGGTTCTTTGTGCCCACTGCTTCATCTAGTTAAATATCCTTCCCAGCCCGTGTGGACTTCACCACAGTGCTTATTTGAGTTTCTTCCTTCCGTGTCAGAGCAGGTTGTTTTGATGTAGTTCAGAAAGCTGAATTAATAACCTAAACCAAACCTTGATGAACTACAGGCTGGGCAGTGTGTGACGGCACTGACTCACCCACAGGGTGTCATGAGAAGCTGCAAGAACTAGACAGCCTGTCCCCCTTTTGTGTCTAAAAATCAAACCCATGTCTTGCCTGTACTTTTGGCCTCTATCAACGTTTTCCACATACTCACTTCAAGTGCAGGAACATTTGAAGTAGCTGATAGTTGAGTATCAGCTCTGTGCTCCTCAGCAAGGTTCTTGCATACTTTCCATTTCAAAATGCTGCTGTGGCAGGCAAGATAAATCCCAGGCTCTGGAGTTCTATATTCCATTTCCCTTTGAAGATGCTCTACAATTCAGTGCAGTACAAAAGCTCTCGGAGTGGGTGAAGAATCTTTACTGTTGACCTGCTCCACTTTAACATGAGGTTTGATGGCTTTGACCACTGTGAAGTCCTTCAGCACAGTCCCCCAGCGACAGCCTTCCTTAATGCAGCTACAAAGTGAGCACCAGGCACATGCCCCTGGTACTTGAGTACTCTCCGTGTATCACATGTCCACCTTGGTTCCTGTGCTGGAGACTCTTTCAGCTGCTTCCAAATGGAAGAGGAATACACTAATCCACTGTGTTTCTTGTCCACAATGTGGTTGTCCTCAGATCTACTCTTGACTGCACGAGGAAGCCTTTGCCTCAAAACCAGCTTCCTATGCTGTTTGTAGATTTAGTTTTGTTTGCTTACTTCCTCTCCCTACAGAGCAACAGATGCATTCCTTCCTCTGCCTTTTCATTTCCCCTGATGGACAGAGTGCAGAAAGATTTCCTGAAGAGCCTTGATCCTGTTCAGGAAGAGCTGCTGGAAGCAGGTTTGGAAGCGTGATCCACCATAACAGGCAGGAGCTTGGACTTCACCACTCAGGAATTCTCAAGGTGGTGCTTCTCCCAGAACCAGACTCAGAGGTGGATTCTTTCTGATCATCTTCACCATCTGGCAGAGGTGGAACACTTTATCCCACAGTACCTCAAATCATGCCTCAGGTTGTAAAAATCAACTAGACAAATCCACAGGGATCAGCATTACTCCTGGGAAGCAACTCTTTGCATGTCTGTATCTGAATAAACCTCTCAGCTACAAAAGGTAGGGTAGTCGAGTGCTGCTTTTCCCCCCAGATCTGCCACGATTTGGTGGGGAAGGCAACAGGATGTGGAGCGGATAAAGCTGCAGAGCAGCTCAGGGTGTTTTAATTCAAGGCGTTAATTCTGCCATGGGCCTGTAACCTACTTTGCTGAAGCTTTAGTCACAGCCCAGGGATGCTGTTTGCATTTGATAAAGCCACACAGTATTTAAAATCATTAAATCTGCTCAATATGGTTCAATGTTAGCTTGAAAACCTGACTGAATTATTAGAAATGGAACATATGGTATAAATTTAGCAATCCCTGGTGTATTTAGTATTTCACATCAGCCAGATTTCACTTGACATGAAAATGGGAACTTTAACCTGTATTTCAGTGTCTGGATTTCTTGCTCTAATTTTACATCATGAAAATGTCCTACTTGTTGGCAAGCTCGAGATCTCTGCTGGGTAAATACTAGACCCATTGGCTGCTGTGATTTTGCTGTTGATCATTAGTAAATGAGTGTCCTGTCAGTCTCAATGGAATACTCCTTCCAGATGCACAGTAATGGGGGTAAAAAATGAGCTTCTCTCACCATCTCCATACCCAAAGTGGCTGGAGATCCTGAACAGAACCAGTGGATGTGTTCTTTTGCATAAATGAGTTTGTCTCAAAATATATTTGGGATCATTATGACTAAGTGCAGGCAGAGCAGCTTCCACCAAAGCGACTGCCCAGCAGCCAGCACTCCCCATCCCGCACCACTGGACTGCAGCAGGACTGCTCCCAGCTTCAGTGTCCTCTGCTCTGCTTCCACAACCACAGCACGTCCCTCTCCAGCATCCTTGTAGCCCCCTTCAGACAGTGGAAGCTGCTCTGAGGTCTCCACGCAGCTTCTCTTCTCCAGGCTGAACAGCCCCAGTGTTCTCAGCCTGTCTCCATACGGGAGCTGCTCCAGCCCCTGCTCATCCTCATGGCCTCCTCTGGACTTGCTCCAGCAGTGCCATGTCCTTCTTATGCTGGGGACACCAGACGTCACCTCTGTGCAGTGCTCCAACGCTGCCTCATTCCTTGGATTTACAAAGTGGAGAAGCACAGGTAGGTGCTGGACCCACCTAATCAAGCACCACAAAACTGCCATCCCTCACACCCCTCTTCTCTTACCTTCACAGGTTGGGTCTGTTGGCTGAGGACCGGAACAGCGTTGCTGTAACACAGAAGAGCAGGAGCCTTTGGTGTCACCCTGGGGTAGGTCACAGTGACAAGAGGGCAACACGTGTCTAAGTTGGTTTATTAATTCAGTCTGTTCTAAGTTGTACAATTCTGAAAACAACAAAACGACTGCTGGAAGCCCAGAAATATTTACACTCTCGCCTTGTTGTAGTGAGGTCAGTCTATGTTGTTGCACAGATTGGTTATGTTTGGTACCACAAGATGTTTTAAAATTCAGACAAATTTGAACAGATTAACAATTGTATATACAGGAAATAAAAGGAAATTCAAGTATCAAAATACAGACAGATTAAATAACATTTGTAGTACAAATCAGTCCCACTGCCATACATCACAATTAGCAAAAATGACTACATTGCAAACTGAACTTGAGTGTTCTCTGCCCTCTTAGGGAATCTCAGGTTATTCTTCCAGGGGTAAGAAAAGTGTTTGAGCTAGACTGACTTTGCAAGAGCAGCACAGGTACTTTCTTTTGGGAAAATAAAAAAATACAGGAAGTAATGCCAATAGGAGACACAAAAGGGAGACCTTTAGCAACAAGATAGTGTTGCAAACGCTGTGCTTGCTCTAAAATAAAGGTCTGATCGCATGGAAACAACGTGAGCAGAAGGAAGTCAGGGGAAATTGTGCTGCTAGAAACTGCTGCAGTGGAAGGAGCATTAAAGCAATTGCCTCCACTTCAGCTGCCCACAGAACGGGACGGGTTTGGAGGGACTATTTGGCATCTGGTCTGTGTCTCAGCAGCCTTGTGAAGGTGCAGACTTGTCACTAGAGGTACAGCCTGGAAGGTGCTGCATCTTCTCCCTGTGAGGGGACAGGCACATACCCCACCAAAGTTGCATAATTTCTTCATAAAAGAACAATCCCAAAGCAAGTTCAAAGGCAGCTGAACAGCTTTTTGTTTTTCCTTGTAAATACAAAATTAAAAAGGATAAAGCAGCTTCACTTTGGAAAAAAAAAACAAACCCAAACTAAAAAAGGTCATCCCCTCCTATATAAAAAAGGACAACTCTGCATCTCAGTTACTTGAGTTCTCAGCCTGGGCTCATGCCGTGCACAATCCAAACTCTGTAAACCACAATCTGTCCTTAAAAAAGGGGACTGAGGCCCAGGGCAGCACCACCTTTTCCAGGCAGGGAATACAGCAGATGCATTTTGAGTCAAAAGTCATTCAGCACCAGAAATTTAGGGCACTTTCCTCCCAGATACCATGAAACCCTGGAGGGAGGAAGAGGCAGAATACTGTGCAATGGGTGGGATAACATGACTAGGAGTCAGGGGCTGGCATGGTCCAGGATCTGTCTCCAGCATGCAAGTACCTTGAGAAAACCCATTGAAATAGAAGGGGAATATGCACTGCCAAAACAACTGCTTTGTCTATGGAGTGAGAAAGAGAGTATCTGGCTAAAGAACTGTTGGATCACTAAAGACAACCACAGATCACACACAGGACTGGAAAGGACCACCAGGGTCACTAAGCACAGTCCCCTGAAGATTGGAGTCTTCATCACCATGTTACCTCCAAGCCAACCTTCAAAAAGCTCATGCAGGTAAAAAGAAAGGTGTCCCTCCTCCCAAGCAGAGGTTCAATTTGCAATCTCTCCAGAAAGACTTGTTGCCAACACACCAAATATTTACACTTAACACCAGTATGAATGCAACATATGCAGAACAAGGAATGTTAGGTTTCCTAAATTCATCAACTTAAAAAATAATCATCTCCACTTCCCCCTCCTTATCATTTACAGGTCTATGCCCTTGGGATTACGGATCATCTCTCTCTGCCTCATTGGCTAGAGAGACTAAATGAAATCCTGACATACAGCAGCAACTGGAGTTAAACAGAAGTTATCTGGGCATACCATCATAGTAAAGCAGCAGGTACCACATCCCCAACGATCACAATGCCTGTCGAGGTTACACACGTGCTGCGCTACATTTGTGTGTCTGAGGAATGAAAATCACATCTTAACACCTCTCCCGTGAGGAGAACAGTCAGTACAGTGTGAAAACACATCAGTCACAGCCCAAACTGCTGTCAGACACTCTGATAATTTGGAAGAAAAGTAATGGCACCTTTGAGATGGTGGTTTTGGGGATCCTGGACTGAGATGGGGGCTGAGCCATCCACAGGTTGGTCTAATTTCTCCTGGGGTATGGACTGCTTCAGTGTAATGCCCAAAATTTAACTCCTTATTTGTTCATCTTCTGAATCTGTTGCACTAATTAAATAACAAGCTAGTATCAAAAAAGTGCTAAATCACAATTGAACAGACTTTAAAAAACCCCAAACCCTCAACCCTTCAGGGCATAACTGCATTTAAAACCAACTCAGGTGCACACGAGACTGGAGAAGGGACTCCTCTCCAGGAGTTCAGTGCGGAAAAATGGGAAGAAATTGTGTCCTTGCCATAGAAACATCAAGTATTGCAATGTAAGAGTTCTCTGTAGGGGAAGCAAGCTCTGTACCATTGTCAGACTTGGCCACAACCACTCTGGGGTGACAGATCTTTTGCAGACTTCTTAAGTTGTTTCCATTTGCACTTCCCCTGCCAGGCTTCTCACACTGGAGGAAGTGATTTCCAGGAATTTGGCATTCTCTACTGTTCACCCAGAACTGAAGCAAATGTAAGTACCGTTAGAGATGTGCACACCACTCCCACCACTAAGACTCCCAATTGTACTCAGGGCTGCGTGGATTCTCAGTAAATAAGGACATCTATTGTTTTTTCCTCACCAAAAAAACCTGCAGTGCTACATTTAAACTGTGAACTGGATTTGCTCTGTATCATTTTTGCACATTAAAAAAGAAACAGGTTGAAAAACATTTGTCTCAAGCTAGAAAAGGTGACATCGCTCTCAGAAGTCTCAACTTCCCTTTGCTAGACATGGAGAGAGCTGCTTTCCTCAGCTGGTGCCTGGGATCCCTTTCCCTCCCCTCTGCTTTGGGAGCCCTCACTGAGCAGCCATGCACCCACTCCGAGGCAGACACCAGACGGAGATGATCTTCGTGTCAGCAGGCCACTGCTTCTTAGGTCTCTGCCCCGTTACTACATGTCCGTGGTAGGAGACAGCTGCCCGGAGCTCAGCTTTGCAGAGGCAAACAGAAAGGAAGATAATGGAATGAATGATTTCCGAGTCATACAAACACATGTGCTGGGAAAGATGAGGCTCATGGCCAGGATGTGACACAACCGTGAGGATTATGGATACACAGCAGGGGCTCTATCTCGGGCAGAGCTGCCTGTGATCCCAGCTGGGTTTGGATGGTCACCCTTAGAAAGGCACATGCTGTAGTGACCCATTGTGGGAGGTGCTGAAGAACCTGCTGAGAGCAGGGGAGAGGCAAGAGCTCAGACCCTCTGGAGTCAGGCGTATGGGTGGGCCATGGCACAGTAAATGCTTACACACAGAAACTGCACTACAACCACCAAATCTCTTTCTCTTTGAAGGATATAGAAACCCACAGGGCTCCCTCACAGCTTGGAAAGATGCTGATCAAACTCAACACCAGCCTCTTGCAGTGCCTCAGATGCAGCAATATTCTGCTGTCCACCACAATGCTGCTGTCAGGATGGTCCTGCAGCATTTCAGGCAACTGCAGTTCAACCTCTGCTTTGGGGGTCTTTAGAGGAGCACTTGCTCTGTGGTAAGAGGCTCCTTGGCATATGAAATACACGCACTAGGCTCAGCTTTCATTTTTCTCTTGCTTTAAGACAGTCCTTCTATTCCTCTCACTTGGGTTCTTACCAGCCTAGCCTTCATTTTGAAGTCAGTTTGCTGCTCAGTGCCATTAAGCCACAAATGACTTGGGAGATCAAACTCACTCCTGAGGAAGAGCTGAATAAAGATTTTGAAACATCAGATTTCACCACAAGTCTGAGGTAAGAGAAGCTCTGAGGCAACAGCTCTAAACTCAGACAAGCTGCTTCTAGCCCCTAAATAGCAGGTGCAATAACCCAGGGCTGCTGTTGTGACCTCCCCGCTGACGCCAACTGGTGACAGCCAAGGAAGATTTGGGGTAAATTCTCCAGCTTTACTGGAGATCTGAGTGTGCCCTCCTCCCCATTTCTATCTAAGGTGTCCACCAGACATGTCACACAGAGGTGAGCAGGGAGCTGCTGTCCACCTTTCTTCACAGCTCTCCAACACAGACCCACCATCACCACCACCTCTCCAAAACTGGGCTGTGAGGGGGTTTTGCCAAGGTGTGAAACCCACAGTGAGTTCAGACACTTACACCAAGGTGCACGTCAGTGGCTTCTGTGCAGCCCAACTACCACACAGCCACGGCCCCATCTGCTCAGCCCTCTCCTGCGAGGAGCTGGTGGAGTCCAGGAACCAGCTTTGATTTGAGTCTGTCTGGAGTTCAGGACTTCACCTGCCAGGAGAGCGTTGGAGGCTTCCTGCCACAGTGTGGAAGTCACAGAGCCTTTCACTAAAGGGTCTTCAAACTGCTCTGCAAACAGAAGGAGCTTTCCAGCCTGAGAGGGAAGTACATCCCCATCCCCTACACGCGGAAACTGAGGTAAGGAGAGGTGACATTACTTGAACACAGCAACCTGGAGAGAAGCAGCAGTGGGGCAGGAATTCTGCCTCCTGGCACTGTAGAGTCATCAGATCCTCCTCGTCCTCCTCAGTTTCATCTCAGTGAGCTTTGCAAACACAAGTGAAGGAACCAGGGGCATGGCCATGGATGGTTTATAGGGGCTTTCACCACCGTACAGCATTCCCAGACCCATTCCAACTCTGCTCTGGCCTGTGACAGCTGCTCTGCCATCCTATGCAAACAATTCCCAATCACATACTGGAATTAAAAGCTGCTTCTACTGAGAAAGTAGCATTTCTACACAGAAACAGGGTCATTTTCCCAGAGGAAAAACACGTGCACTTGAGAAGCAGCCAGAAAAAGCAGAGGTGGCCGCTGATGCAGGGCAACCTCCGAGTGAAATCCTCACTCTCAAGGACGGAAGGTGACAGATGTTTCAAGATCCCTATAGCCCTCTCTGTGCAACGGTTTGTAGACTGAAAACAAGCTTTGGGATCAGCAGCAGACTGATTTCAATTCCATTCCTCCCTTTGGCAAAAAAGTAAGTCTGCTCAACACAGCAGAGCTCCATCTGCTTGATCAGCCCTCCAACAGCACAGTGTCCAGCCCCTCCAACACCTTTCCTTCCCCGCATGGGGCTAACAACATGTGCCTTTAAAAGCTTAACCTCTTTATAACCTGCCAAGTGAGAACTACACCCATAGCTCAGAAGTTTGGTGAGTGTAAACAGAACTATGGGGGGAAAAATATCCTACAAGGGATGAAACGCATGAAACCAAAACCCCAGCTCACTTCCGAGGGGGACAGAGCTCACAGTGGGAACGATCACACCCGGCCCGCACCAATGCTCCCATCAGAGCAGGTTTTCTGCTTCAGGCTTCACGGGGAGAGACTGTGGGCAAGGGTCCCCGTGAGGAAATCTAGTGAACGTGTGTTATTTGCAGACAGCATCACAGTGGTTAGTGTCGATTCGAACGGCAGGTAAGAGGGGTGAGTTCACTGAACAGTACGCAGCCGTGGCTCAGTCAGGAAGGAGAGGGTGTAGGAGGGAGTGCACCACAGAGACAAGAGGTCTCCATCAGTCCAAGGAGAAGAAGGTGAAATAGAAAAGGCCTGGGGGGGTGTCACGTTGCCCCAGGGATTCACAGTGCCAGAGCGAGGGGAAAGACGTGACAACGGCCGGCGGCTTCCTGGCTCCAGAGCTCCGGTTCCCCCAGCCTGCACCCCCTGGACCTCCCGCCTCACGGATACCTATCAGCATGTTACCCTTGTTTCCGAGTAAGGAGAATTCACAGTGTTCAGCAGTGATCAGGTACAAAAGCCGCTTTTAAGTCTACAGTCTCCTAAGTGCTGCTGCCATTGACGTAGTGCCTACGCGGGGCTCAGTGCGAGCAGCTGGAGGGAGAGGGGGTTTAGAGCGGACAGATCAGATCGCAAAGGCACGGTTAGACTGGGTGGACACGGGGTGTGTTTGCTTTAGAAGATAGTGGTCTCATACTTAGTGCTGAGGGTCCGCTTGGAGTCCTGTTTGGGGTCCACGACCCAGGAGACACTGGCATGAGACTGGGAGTCTTGGTCCACTTCAGGGGGCTCCAGCTAGAAAGTAAGGAGAGAAAGGGCATGTTAGGTCACCCGTGAATCTGGGATTCAAAGCATGGAGAGGCTGCTGCTCTGCCTAACACCCATCCCAAAAACACACACGTGTGCAGGGAAGCAGCTCCCCGCACACATTGAGTCCTAAATGTGAGCTAAAACGTGTCTAGCCACATCAGTCTCAACCCAGCACCCCGAGCTGACCTCCTGCGTTAGGCCTGCAAGCTTCTGTGACCATTAGTGACAGCTTCACTTCCTTTCACAAACAAGCATGAAAAATAGAGAGTGCTATAAAGATGGCACTATAAGAAGTAAAATAAAAGAGGCAGAGGGAGAGGGGAGACAGCTCTGGTAGGTGAGCTCCCATGTGATTTACTCTCCTGACCAAGCATGGCTCTTTCATCTTGTCCTCCTAAATCAGGATCCTACAGGAAGGTTAACAACACCAGAAAGAGCAACACAGTTAGTTGAGAGCTGCCACTCTACATCAGCAGGGGAGGATATGAGGATGTGAGTGCTTTATCCCTGGGGTTCATCTGAGCCCATGACACGGCCCTGGAATGAGCAGGGAGGGAAGACAGCAGCGAGGCAGGACACGGGAGCACAGCAGGAAGCACGGGAAGCGGGGAGGCGGGCGGGCTGGTGGCAGCTGGGATGGCCCAGGTTGGATCACAATGGAAGGTGGCAGGAAGAAGGGTAAAGACCTTGGCTCCAGGACTAACAGACTGCAGCGGCAGGTAGGAGGGGCGGTGTGTTGTACACGTGTGACAGTAACAACAGCGGGTGTCGGGAGGGAGCGGCACCTGAGCGGGGGGAGCAAGCACAACACAGACAAAAGGAGACATTAAAGGAAGGCAGAGGCTTATGCAGCAGTCCCTGCTCCTCAGCAGCTCCAGTCTTGGATGGTTTTGGCTACAGAAGCAATCCCGTACTGCAAACTGCAGGTTACCTACTACGTCCTGTGGCCCTGCTGGGTTTGCACAGTGGAAACTGTGCTGGACCCAGCAGAGTACTTACACCCCATCCCACCCGGGCTATTTGCACCCTGGCTTGCCCTCATCCTACCAGGGGAAGCCCTAACACTGCAACAGAACTGCTACCAGAGCTGCAGACACTGCAACATCAGTGGTGTCTACAGCTGTAGGTGCCCTGTCTGCACCTACAGGCACCTTGTCTGCAGCTACGGGCACCCTGTCTGCACCTGGGCTCCCCTCACCACCAAGGGGAAGGTTTAAGTGTGTGTTTAAGCCCAAGAGAAATCCCAGCTCAGCACATGCAGGTCCCCCCAGCCCGCAGGTACTCACTGCAGATTTCCTCATGCCGGCTCGTGGTTTAGGCACCGGTTTGGAAGATTTTGTTTCAATGGTTTCTCCTGCCCCAGCACCCAGGGGCTTTGCCCTCTGGGCTTGGAGGGCCAGCTGATAGGCCACCTCGAATGCCTGCCCCAATGTGAGGATGATCTCGTATGTCAGGTTCTTTGGAGAGAACATAGAAAACACGGAGCAGTTTAGCAGCAGTTTGCACTGTAAAGAGAAAAAAGCCAAATCATCTGGTACAGCTGATTCTGCCTGAGAATAAAAGCAAGTTCTGCTTCCCCTCATTCAGTGAATGAAAAGGCTGTTAAATCAGCCTGTTACGCCCAACATAATTGAGAGTGTATTAGGGCTTTGTATATTCCCCAGGAGGGGAAAACTGCTCTGCTTTATACTGGAGACTGCAGTAATGAAGCTGCACAAATGTTCTGTTTGTCGACAGAGCTCCAAAAAGTAAAAGCATTTGGAGCCAGGACTCTGAAAGGAGTATTTTAGGGTAGAAACAGGTGAAAGAGCCCCAGATCCTGGTCTATGACTCACCAACAAAGCTGAGTGCTGAAACAAGGGGGCTTTAAAGGACTGCAGTGCACTGGGAGATGCAGTAACCCACTCACCACATCCACAGTGCTGAAGACGTGGCAGTAGTGGTGGCTAGTCTGCAGGTCCTTGGTGATGTAAGCGAAGGTGCAGAGATCCTCAGGGTCCTGAGCAGCACAGGAGATGTTCCGGATCTCGTGCTCAGCAATGACATTCTGTCAGGGTCAACCACAAGCACTTGTCACCCTTCTGGGGTTGTCAAATACACCCAGAAGCAACTCACTGGCTGTGGCACGTGTGTACTGGAGGCAGGGAGCAAAGCAGGTACTGGCAGAGGGGGAGTCTCCCAGACAGACCAGTCCTAGCTCCCTCCCATGGCAGGAATCAATGGAAACATGGTCCACAAGCAGCCAGATTGCCAAGCCTTTGACATTCAGATAACATCACCACCTTGGTGCTCTTCCATAGCCCAAATAGCTCCTCAAGCCAAGAAATGTGACCTGCATCCCCTGGGGCTGCAGGTCTTGTCCTTCAAGATACCAACTTCAAGGCACCTGAAGCTCACCTTGTTTGAGGCATCGATGAACTTCACCCCTTTGTACGTGATGGACAGTATAATGGTCGGGATCTTCTTCATATGCTCTGTGGATTTCTTCAGAAACAAGAATATTCAAGTGGATTATTCAGTTGTGAATAAATGCTCCCTCCTTCGCCAGGCCCCAGCCCATCCCAGAAACCTCCAGGCCCCACAAAGGCAGGCTTTGGAGGTCTTGGACCAGGAGGAGGAAAGCCTGAAACACACCCAGCACCCCTTTCCCCAGGGAAAACACTAGTTCTCCTACTGCACAGACCTTGCAGCTATGGGGAAGTGCTGGGGGGGCAGTTCAGCAGCAACAACAGCACAGCCTGTTATGGGTGCTCTGGGCCCCTGCTCTGCCCATGGGCAAGGTTTGGGGAGCCACTTCACTGAGGTCTCCCCATTCCCCTCTCCACATCAGCCACCACAGGCTGTGAGTGAAGCTCCCCTGTATCCCTGGCCTTCATACCCTCATCTTGGCACAGGCGTCCTGCGTAGACTCTGTCCCTCGGAGGTCTTTGATCAGCATGGAGCCCAGGTACTGTTTGGAAGAGGGAGAGATATTAAAGGTTTCAGGCAGGAAACCCTGCAACAGCCAAGGGAATGCCATGGCCCCACGACCAGCCAGCAGCCGTGGATCATAGAATCCCAGCCTGGTTTGCGTTGAAGGGACCTTAAAGCTCATCCAGTTACAAACCCCTGCCATGGGCA
>NW_009912378.1:16101-21476 GCF_000696875.1 Nestor notabilis
ACCCTGTGCCAGCGCCTCAGCACACTCACAGGGAAGAGCTGCTTCCTTAGATCCAACCTGAACTTCCCCTGTTTCAGTTTGAACCCATCACCCCTTGTCCTGTCACTACAGCCCCTGATGAAGGTCCCTCTCCAGCATCCTTGTAGCCCCCTTCAGACACTGGGGGCTGCTCTGAGGTCTCCACGCAGCTTCTCTTCTCCAGGCTGAACAGTCCCAATTTTCTCAGCCTGTCTCCATCTAGGAGGTGCTACAGCCCCCGATCATCCCCGTGGCCTCCTCTGGACTTGCTCCAACAGCTCAATGTCCTTCTCATATTGGGGACATGAGAGCTGCACACAGTGCTGCAAGTGGGTTCTCACGAGACGGTGGATGGGGAGGGACATGTCACCCGGGGAGGGGAGGCAGCACAACAACCTGATCCTGGAGCCTACTTATCCTCACCACCCAATGAGCCAAAAGACACTTACGTTGGCCTCATACCCGCAGGACTCGAAGATGAGCTTCTCTGGCTGGTGCTGCCAGTTCTGGACTGGGGCATAGGGGGCAGCCAGGCTGGGGGGGCGCAGAGTCAGCTTTGACTCCCGACGGTCCTCCTGCAAGGCAAGAAACATGATGTGAAGCCACAACAGGACCAGCTTGGGTTCAAACACAGATCTCAGGAGTGCTCTTAGGCTGGATGCAACTGAGGTTTGCAGTGGCCATGGCCAAATCCCATTCCCAAGGGGCCGGGAGGAGGCAGCACACTGCCAGCGACTGTGCGGGCTTTGATGCCTGATGGCCTCTGTGCTGGATCCCCTTCCCTGGGCCCTGTGCATCATCCTGACTCCTCACTGTCTCCAGAGAGGGGGGATCCTGCACTGAGCTGCACAGAGGGACCTCCAGGACACACAGAAGCACTCGCTGACCTGTGCTTTGTAGCGCTCAGCTCTGGAGTAGGGAGCAGCCTCGGTGCCTCGCTCGTGCTGCCTCTTGCCAGTGTCCCCGGAGGGCAGCAGCAGATCAGCAGATCTGCCCGTGCAGGAGTCGTTCTGGCTCAGGGGGGACGACGTCTGGGACATCAGGTCCTGGCACTGAAACAAGCAGACACCACGAACCCCAGTCAGCCTGTGTGTAGCAGAGACACTCCTCGCCCCCTCTACAGTGTCAGGGTGCAGTGAGCAGAGTTAAGGGGGTCAGCTCCTGCTCTGCAGGCTCCTGCCTCCCTGTCATCCATCCCACCATTTATTTGCCACAATACCCCTGGATCTGCTCCAGGATGGTTGTGCAGCCCTTTCTGCTGAGCACACCTCTATTGAGCACATCCTAGGAGAGACACTGAGCCATAAGCAGGGTGTTTATAGAGAAACAGGCTCCACTAAAGCACTAAGCAAAGCACTCGAAGCCGCTGATGATGAACCACCCCAGGAGAAAAGCCCTGAGAGCCCAGCAAGAGCCCAGCCCAGATGCCTGACAGCCTGGCTCTTACTGCAGGCAAGATCTACTGCCTGGATGTGCCAACCAGCCCAGCAGACAAAGTGGGAAGCTCACAGCTGCAACACACATTAGTCCTATTCAACAGACTGGCTTAATTTGCCATTGACGTCCTTCCGCTCCCCACGCCAGAGCCAGGCTCCGGATCTCACCAGCTGGAGCACCAGGAAATGCTGCAAATGGCCCATTCTCTTCCACAGCCTCCCTGTGCAGCATAGCAATCAGTTGAGGCTGCACCAAAGGACTCCTCTCCCCGCCCCAGACAACCCCCCTGTGCCTGCAGGAACAGATCCTCAGTTGGCTGCTGCCCATCAGGGCTCTTGTAGTCGGAACAGGGCAGCAGGGTGAAGGTGCAGAGCTTGTACGTGGCTCCTGAGCACCCATTCCCAGTGCAGTATCAGTGTAAACCCCCTCCTTTTTACACCAGAACCTCAGTTCCTATAAAATCCAGTGTAAGTAAGCAGGACACAGCAACTCAACTCATTTCAGCTCATTGAAAAGCTTTGGGAATCCAAAGCAAGAAGAAAGAGCTGTGCAGCAGGGTAAGGACCAGATGTTTGGGATGGGGAAACTCCAATTGCTGCTCCAGGAAGCTGATTTGCAAGCAGTGGAAGGAAGCAGGATGCCATGCTCCCCCTCTGTGGCACACTGCCCTGCTCCTGAGGCTGCAGGTGAACTGCAAACTCAATGGGGTTTGCCAAACTGCTCTCTCAAATGCCAGTTTTCAGGAAGAACAGTGAATGAGGCAGCTACCCTCTCAGCCAACCCTGATAACCAAGGGTCTGACATCCAAAGGCTGCCACTCCTACAGCAAAAAACCATCATCCACAGATCACATCAAGTGCTATTTGGCAGCAAGAGCTCTAGAGAAGCCCAATCAGCCCAGGGAGAAAGATCTCAAGACTCCCAACCAGCACAATCAAAACAGGTCCCAGCTGCATCCCATCCCAACTGAGCCATGCCACATTCCTGCCTGCGGGAAGGCTGCCTTACATCTGGCCAGGAAACAAGGGGAAGAAAGTCAGCTCTGTTCAGTGCAGGCACCTACCTTGCATGGAGGCACTTGATCTGAAGGAGCTGCCTAATGATTCCCATGGGGAGGGAGCCAGAACCTGACCTGCAAGGGCTGAATATCACCTCCCCCCCCTCACTTCTCAAAGCTGTAATCTGTTTTAACTCTGCCCAAGTGCTCCAGCCTGGCTGTCATTTCCCCAGGTTCTTCTTGCCCACTTGGGGAATGGGAGTGGGAGTTCTGGACTCTGCATTATCCCCAGCAGCAGCCATGGTGCATCCATGGGAACTGTTAACAGAAAACACTCTCTCCTCTGCACAACCACATGTGCAGTTGCCTCAATGCTTCAAGAACTTTCTTTCCAAACCACCAAGTACCGAGAACCAGGAGTAACCCAAGCTACCAGGTCAGATTGATTAGTTTTAATATGAAACAAGCCCTTTAGGTTTTCTTCTTTCCTTCTTTTCAAAAGCAATGTAATTTTCAAAGATCACTCTCTGTGCTTATTACTCTCAATCCTTACCTTCAAAGGAGTTTCAACTTCAATATTGACATTGTAGTAGGGTTTTTTCCCCTTTTTTATTGATTTTGCTAAGCAGAATTTCCTGTGCATGAAAGCAGCAGAGGAAAGCTGAATGTGGCTGAGCTCTGAGCCCGGATACCCAGCCAGGACCTGAGCTCTCAGTAAACATCCTCTACACATCACTAAGTCCCTCAGGGGTGAGAGCTGCTAATTAGAAAGGGAACAATTATTCCTGACAGACTCAGGTTTAGTTCTGTGAAAGAGAGGGATGAAAGTGAAGGGCAGAGGAAGCACCCAGCCAGTGCTGAGCACGTTCTGCACAGAGGCAGGGACACAAACACTGACTCACTCTCAGCTGCGAGAAGCGCGGTGGCTTTGCTGGTGGCTCCTCGTATGGTCTGTCTGCCAGGGAGGCGATGATCCGCTTCCGATGGCCCAGCAGGTTCACCTTCAACACCTGCAGGGACAGCCCATGGTCACTGGAGGTTTTCCTGCCCTGGCCACAAAGCAAAGCTTCCCCTCTTTGAGCTGTGCTGTTCCTGTTTAACACACCTGAGGGGCCTCAATAGGCTGGAGAATTGGGTGGACAGAAACCTAATGAGGTTCCACAAGAGCCACTGTAGGGTTCTGCACTTGAGAAGGAAGAACCCAAGTACCAGGACAGGTTGGGGCTGACCTACTGGAGCAGTTCAGCTGAGAAGGACCTGGGAGTGTTGGTGGATGACAATTTGACCATGAACTGCCATGTACCCTTGAGCCAGGAGGGATAAGAGTATCCTGGGGTGCACCTGGAGGAGTTGTGGCAGCAGGTTGAGGAAGAGGATTCTCCACCTCTACTTGACCATGCTGAGGCCACATCTGGAGCACTGAGTCCAGTTCCCGGCTCCCCCGTCCAAGAGAGACAAGGAGCTACTGGAGAAGGTCCAGTGGAGGGCACCAGGATGATCAGGGGTTTCAGGGGTCTGGAGCATCTCTTTTATGAGGAATGATTGTGGGATTCTATGACTTGCTGCAAGCCACATCCCCAGAGAGAACGTGGGTAGGACCTCACTGCATGGCAGGAGAAGGGTAACACTCACGTTTACTATTTCAAGCTCCCAGAGGTTCTTCACAGTGTCAATAGAGCTGTAGCCACTCGAGAGGAAGGACTGGATGTAATCCTGCAGCCCCAAAGAGTCGAGCCATGCAGGAACCGAAGGCTGGCTGTTCCCATCACAGCCCAGGGGTTTCAACTGTAAAAGCACAAGAAAGGGGTTAAAAGCCCCAGGGGGATGGGATTCCAAGGCATCAGCATCAACTGAAATCAATTTAAAGGCCATCATCATCTCCACTAGAAGCTTTAAAGTAAAAAAGTCACCCTATGAATAGGGAATGCACTTGGGATCAAGACTGGCAGGGACAGCCACCCTCTCCCCAGCAGTCATCCCATCCATGTAGCTTGGCAGACCAATATACTCCTTCTCCTCCTTGTCATTCCCAAAACCCTTCCCACAACCCCTGTGATCCTTGGAGCCACAGGGACTGGCTTTTGTTTCCCCTGCTTCCACCCCTACTGGAGAAAGCCCCCTCCCTGCTTCACGTGACGGTGTCAGCACTGACCTTCGGGAGGGAGCGAGCGGCCTGGAGCAGCTTCCGACGGTGCTGTGGGTCACCGATCCCGATGTCCCGAAGGTCCTGGTCTTCCATGACATTGCAGCCCTGCAAAGGCAGGAAGGAGTGACATGGGAGTGGAGGGCAACAGGAGCCACATCAGGTGTGGGAGCAGACACCACGCGTTACAGCAGCCTCTTCACCTACCAGTATGGTCCCAGAGCAGCAGGAGGAGGAAGGGTCCCAAGGATGGCAGCTCTGCCCCACGTATTGAGGGCTGACACGAGAGGGGCAGCAGCACACACAGCATCTGTGGGGCAGAGCACTGCCACCCCTCGCTCCCTCCCTCCTGTAGCCTGCTCAGCGCATGCTCCTCCAGCCATTAGATTTCAGGCCATTGCTCGCAGCCACCTCCCTCTTAGATGATTTAATTGCTGTGTAGCAACCCCCAGGTAAACCCCAGCTCCCCTCCACGCCTGGTGCCTGAGAAGAGCACTTGGCTCTGCCCAGGCTCCCTCCACAGCCACAGAGAAACCTGATTTTCTTCCACGAGATCAGGCAACCTGGCAAAGGTCGGATTTATCCTCTGTTCCCTGGGCAGGGGAGCAGCTCACCCCACTCTGGCAGCAAGTCGCCGCATACTGCTCTGTTTAAGCCCATTTTTTGCCCCCTTCCTCCTGCAGAGCAGCAGCAGCAGATGCATGCAGAGCACACGGATTTACCCCCCTTAAGATGTTCCATCACAACCTGCTTCCCAGCCCCTCGTACCTGGGGAGAGCT
>NW_009912378.1:21507-39310 GCF_000696875.1 Nestor notabilis
AGGAAGCCCGGGCACGTCTCCCCATGGCTGGAAGAGCTGTTTGACAGAGGCTTCAGCTTGAGCCCAGACCCCTCTCCCCAGCCCTGCCTCCCTCTGCTCTCAGGAGAGCCCCAGCTGAAGGTCTGAGCTGACAGTGCTTCGCTGTTCCACATTCTGGTTTTGTAAGAGAAACCTAATTAAAACTGGCCATGGGGCAATCTGCTGCTGCAGGGGGATGCAGGCTGTGAACAGACTGGCCACGGCTTCAGGAGGGAAAGGAGAGGGGAAGATCGCCAGGAGTCCTCTGTAAAGGGCAGCAAATGTTCTACATTCCTCCCACCCTGCACTTTCTGTAGTATTTCAGCTATGTACTGCCTGCTTTAACTACCACATACTACATACCACATACTACCTGAAAGCAGTGGGACCCACCAGAATGTGCCAGAGAAAGAACAGCCCTTCCCTTTGCCCCTTCCCTCTCAGATGCTCTTGGACAAGCAGCCAGGGCAGCCCTTTGGTGATGGCTTTGAGTCACTGGGTGCATTTCACAAAGCCACAGAGCCACAAAGTGGCTACATCACTTGGGTGCAGCCAAGTGGTGCCCCAGTCGCTGAATCCCAGAATCATTCAGGTTGGAAATGACCTCTGGAGATCATCCAGTGCAACCCCCTTGCAGGGGCATGGGGCCACACTGCCTGCCTTGCAGCCCACATCCTGCAGGCAAGGCCATGTGAACCCCCTGGGTCTCACCCAGGGGTAGCGCTGCCCACAGAGCTCTGTGCAGGGATGTAACTGTGTCATAGAAGCTGTTCTATGCACCTGATAAATTAAAAATAAATTAAAAACTAATTTTAAAAGGCATCTCGTTGGTTTAGGCTCCGAGGGTGCCCATTTGGTGCAAGAGCAGCACCAGGCTCCATTGCATCGAGAGCAATGTGAGCAACGTGGAGAAGCTGCTGCTGTCAGAGGCAGCGATCGCTCCAGCTTGTTGGCAGCAGCATCCCACCACAACAAATTAAAACATCCCTCCCCTTTCTTGCTCACAGATTTTAAGCCAAAGAGTGACATTTAAATGTGGATTCCTGTAACAGCGGGAGATTGTGTGCTCAGCTCAGAGGAAGAGGGAAAGGATTAAAGGCAGCTTAACTCCCTGCACGCACCTTACCTGGCACAAGTGTTTCTGCATGAAGGTCCTTGGGAGGCAGAATATGTGCAAGGAATTAATCTCCTAAAGGGAGACAGCTTTTAAAGGGCTCTTTTAAATGGTCAGGAGGGGGCTAGAGCAAGTGATGGGATTTCTCCTGTAAGCCTGGACAGCAAAGCATCACTGCCCTGTCTGCCAAAGGGAAGCACAGGAAGGGACTGACCTACTAAAGTTCCTGCAGCAGGTTAATGTCACACCCTGGGTACCTGAAACCTGCCATTCCCAACACCTCAGCCCACTCTGCTTCCCCAACCTGCCCCATCTGGGTGCTCTGGTGCTTAATACCTCCGTTAGGAGATGGTGAGAGCCAGCGCAGGAGCTCGAGGAGGATGTGAGCAAGAGCACAGCTCACCGCAAACCCTTCACACCCCAGCCAGGGCAGCAAGGACGGGTGGCAGCCAAATGAGCTGTGACAGTGGTGATGTGTAATTGTCCTGTATAAAAATTAAACAAGCTTGCTGATCCTATTTAATTTTAATCACGCTTATTTTCCAACGTTGAGCCTTTCTGGTGCTAATCCACTTTAGCACAGCCACATTCCAAACTAGCAGCATGGGGCTGGCACTCTCCAGGAAGCCTGGTTTATGCTGACACAGTGCCAGGCCCAAGCCAGTAGGTGTTCTCCCACTTTTGGCATCTGAAATTCAAAGAAAATAGCTTGCTATGGAGCAAGGATCCAAGCTAATTAAATACTGTAAAGCCTTTAGCTTTCTTCAACACTCCTTACTTTTATGTGTCACATCAAATTCCCTCAGTGCCAGTTGTATTCTCAGGGTGCTTAACAAGGATAGACAGAGCATAGTTCCAAATAAATCATTACAGCCTACAGAGCATGAGCCTCTGCTTTGAGAAATGTCCTTTAAACCCATCCAGGTTTATCTCCTATGAAAAAAAAATAATCTGCCACTAAGCCAGAAGCACACAAACACACTGGAGATCTTTTAACCTTTGCCACCCCAATGGATGAGCTGTTTAAACCAGACTTTTAACCTGTTTGCATTTCACAGACAAAAGCCAAGCAGCAGAGATGCTCTGCCTGGGCCACCGCTGCCATTCACCTCTGACCTGTGCTCCTCTGGCACAGTGATGGCCCCAGGTTTGGATAGTGCCCTGCTCTCTGCTCCTGCAAAACCACCTCTGCTCAACCAGCAACTAATGGCTTGGCACAAAAAGCCCCCTAAGCAAGGAGGGTTCTCAGCCATGGTGACCCTGCTGGGGTCCTTCCCTGCCTCTCCTGGCCATAAGCTAAAGCACAACAAGTTTCATCTCAACATGAGGAAGAACTTCCCACTGAGGGTGGCAGAGCACTGGCACAGGATGCCCAGGGGGTTGGTGGAGTCTCCCTCTCTGGAGACATCCAAACTCAGCATAAACACGTTCCTGTGTGAGCTGCTCTGGGTGGCCTTGCCTTGCAGGGGACTGGGCTGGATGATCTCCAGAGGGCCCTTCCAACCCGAATGATTCTGGTATCTCATTTGCTTTCCGCCCCAGCCTTCCTGACCTCTGCATCACCAGCTCATGCTGGGCACTAGGCTCCTGAAGGGTCTTAGGTCTGTCCGTGAACCAGGCAAGAGCCGTTTCTCTGCTGTGCCGTGGACAGGAGAACCACAGACCTGTCCACATCCAGCAGCTCATGAAGGAAAAGGGAATGAGGCGATCATCACCCCGATGAAACAAACCTCTGGTAACAAAGAACTGCTCAGAGGGAGATGGCCTTGACGCAGGGCTGCGAAACTTCAGCAAAACTGGTCCCTTTGGCACTGACAGAGATCAGCCACCAAACCCAGGTCAAAACGTGCCATCTCCGAGTGCCCGTGGAGGGGTTCAAGCAGTCCTGGTCCCTCTCCAGGTCCTCTGAGGACAGAGTCAGCAAAGGCCCGAGGCAGGGGAGAGGAAAGCTCTCAGGGACGTGCTCTGCTGTTAGCCCAATGCTCTGTGATCCTCCAGAAGCCTCAGAAATGCCAGTTAGAATCAGAGAGACTTTCCAAAGATGTATTTCAGGCTTTATTCACTGTGACAACTGCATTTTACCTTGTGCATCTCTCTGCTATGGGGCTGAGCAGGGTGAGCGCAGCTCAGGGCTGCACCAGGCCAAAGCTCCCGATTCCCTCCCTGCCGGGGGAGTGGGGAACATCTGAACCCACCCCCCCCGTTCACCTCAACACCTCCCCATCATAGAATCATGCACTCAACTGGGTTGGAAAACACCTTTAAGCTCATCCAGCCCAACCATTCCCAGCCCTGCCAAGGCCACCACCAACCCCTGGCACTGAGGCCTCGGCTCCACGGGCTGTGAACACTTGCAGGGACGGTGACTCCAGCCCTGCCCTGGGCAGCCTGTTCCAATGCCTGAGCACCCTCTGGGCAAGGAATTGTTCCTCAGCTCCAGCTAAACCTGCCCTGGTGCAGCTTCATCTACACAGGGGTGAAATGCACACCCAGATGAGTCCTTTCCCACTCCCACTGGCAACCCAAAGAGCCTGAACCATCAGCCCAGCTGCAGACATCTGAAATTGGGGAAGGTGGATCCCCCTTGCCCCCTCTCCAAACTGGCAGAGACTGGCTGCCAGACAGTCTGGAGGGGCTTTATTCTCCATTCTTCCTCAGAGCTGAACAGAGCTCCCAAATACACATGACCATGGGTGGCACCTCTGAACCCCATCTGTGCCCTCTGCATTGCTCTGATGCAGGGCAGTGCTCTGCCAGTGACCCATGTCCTTGGCTGGGCTGGCCCAGAGGATGCTGGTGCAGCCGACCCGCCTGCAGAAACAGAGGGTTTTAGAGACAGGGTCTGCTTTAGTCATGCTTCACATCTTGCTCTGTAATTAAACAGCCTGGAAGGCTCCAGGTTTCTCATTAAAGGAACAAACAGCACAGTCGGAGGGCACACTGTGGGAAGGCAGCGTCCCCTCCTGCTAGTTAGGTGACCCTGAAGGCAAGCATGCCAAAAGCAGAGCTGCTGCAACCTGCCAGCTTTCCTCCACCAGCAGGACACTCTGCAGGCACTTAACTACCCAATTTTCAGATGCTGGTTCTGGCACAGAGCCTGGCTCCAGGCCATCCTCTCCTTCCAGCCAAGGAAGGGCCCCAGGCAAAGAAAGTGTCACATAGGACGCGTGGTCTTGTCCAGCCAGCAGTGCAGCCGAATGAACGCCGACTGCTGCTCTAAGCTCAGGCTAACACAAGTGCTGCCTCTGTTACTAAACCCTGTATTAAAGACAGGCAAGGGACTGCAGGGAAGTCGGGGACCAGAATGTGTTTGCTATTAAAAGCTACAGGTGCAAAACCCAAACACAGCTTTTCCAGACTACAAAAGCTTCTGAAAACATCTACAGCAGAGCGTCTTCAGCTGCATGAGCCAAAGCATCCAGCTTTTCTTACATTAATGCATACAAAGCTCTTTTTCCTTCAGTCTGTTCAAGACAATTTGCATCTTGTCAAGGATTTTGCTGCCACTGCTATTGCTTTACTTTTGGCAACCAAAAGCCTGGATGTGGGAGATGGGAGATTCATCCAGCTTAGCACAGACCCAGCCTAGAGATAATACACAGCAAGTCTGTAAAGAGAGATCGCACCTTCCTTAGCCTCAACCCCACTTCAATTTCTCCTTTTCAGGCAAAAAAAAAAAAAAAAAAAAGGATGAAGAAGAAGCCTCATTTTGTCACCTTGGTAGCAGCCAGCTGCAGCCTTCAGGACCTCAATGCAAGCAGGCAGCTCAGGGGTTGCCATCCAGACGACAGCAGCTCAATGACATGCCCAGCCAAGGGGACTTGGCGAGTCCTGCGTGGCTCTGCCTGCTGTGGCTGGTCCTGCTGCCAGACCTGTTGAACTTCACAGCCCTGCAGCCTCAGGCAGCATCCCGAGGGTAAGGGAAGGCAGGAAAATTCAGACAGATGAGCTATAGCAAAGGTATTCCCGGGAGCGGAACAAGCCGCCACAGTCAGCAACGAGCTCCCTGTCCCCGGATCTATTAGTAGTTAATGACAAAGAATCTCCTTCCCTGCAGGGTTTGGAGGTTGCACATTTGGCCTCACCCAGCCCCTCTGAGCTGTGTGTCCAAACCCATCTGAGCAGGGTGCAGGGAGGCACCCACCAGCCTCAACCCCCTGACTGCACAAGGGGCTTTACGGGACTGTGCCTGGAATAAAGCCCTGCTAATACATTCTGCTCCACAGGACAAGAACAGCTAATGCCTTAGTTAATGACTAATTTATAAGCTTATCCTAGAAACAAGTTTATGCTCTATGTATCTGAATGATTTGGACTTGTGGGCTTTTCACCCGAGACCCCCACTGATAGCTCAGAGCTTTTACAGACCACCAAAAACCAAAACCTCCCAAACCAGAGCCTTGATTACAGAGAGTGCTGAGTACCCACAGCTCCATGAGCCATCCCTGGCTGCTCACCCCCTCCAACAAACCTGCACCAGTGGATTATTAATCTCAGAGCAGGCTCATGACCCCAAATCTGGGTCCCGCACACGCCAATTTTAGAAGCCAGGGGTCATACAAATACATATTTGCAATACATACGGCCTCAAGACCCATGGGGTTTTGTGTTGTCCCTTAATGCCATCTGCAGTTCAGTGGAACCAAGGGGAAAAGTAGGATTTGTTTAGCTAAGGGCATGACAACGAAGCCCCACTGGTTGTGGAAAAGGCTCACAGACAAAACCCTACAATAAATCCCAGATTAGCACACAGCCTCTTCATTTCTGGTTCATTTTCTTCCCCCTGCAGGCTGGCAGCACGACAATGGCAGCGGAGGGTATCGGTCATGCTTGTCAAGTTCAGGCAATTTTATTGAGAGGAAAAAATTAACTGCTGCTTTAATGGCTTTTTGAATGTTTATTGGGCCCGGAGCTACCAAGGAATCAAACGTAAGTATCCTCTAAACTGCCAGTTCTGGTCCACCCACTTTGCTCCTCCAAATCCACTCCCAACTGCTGCTCTCCAAGAAGTCCATTTCCATCACCTGGGGAGCTCCAGCACAGCTCTGCTGCCTTCTCCCAGCAAACAGCTGGAATGCTCTCTCAAACCCCAGATCATTGCATGTCTCTGCTCTCCCTGTTCCCTTTCAGGGAAAGCCCAATCCCCGTAACCACAGCAGATGAAGCACAGTCCTCATGAACCACCCAAGTAGCATCTGAAACCCACTGGAGAAGCGTCAAAACAATTCACTTCATTGTATGAATCGATTCCCACTCAAGACACTTGGCAGAAACCCTCACACAAGGGGCCAATTCCACTCTTAAGGGGTGTTCATCCAGGGCACATCCGACACAGGGGCTCACCTGAGCCTGTACTAAAATATTCTCCAACAGCTGTAACCACAACAAGTTTTCTCTTAATTTCATAGAATCATAGAATGTTTTGGGTTTGGAAATGACCTTAAAGCTCATCCAGTTCAATCCATGCCACGGGCAGGGACACCTTCCACTAGAGCAGGTTGCTCCAAGCCCCTGTGTCCAACCTGGCCTTGAACACCGCCAGGGATGGGGCAGCCACAGCTTCTCTGGGCACCCTGTGCCAGCAACTCAGCACCCTCACAGGGAAGAGCTTCTGCCTTAGATCCAACCTGAACTTCCCCTGTTTCAGTTTGAATCCATCACCCCTTGTCCTATTGCTACAGTCCCTGATGAAGGTCCCTCTCCAGCATCCTTGTAGCCCCCTTCAGACAGTGGAAGCTGCTCTGAGGTCTCCAGCAGCTTCTCTTCTCCAGGCTGAACAGCCCCAGGGTTCGCAGACGGTCTCCATACAGGAGCTGCTCCAGCCCCTGCTCATCCTCGTGGCCTCCTCTGGACTTGCTCCAACAGCTCCACGTCTTTCTTATGCTGAGGGCACCAGAACTGCTCATAGCGCTGCAAGTGGGTCTCATAAGAGCAGACGAGAAGGGCAGGATCACCTCCTCTGACCTGCTGCTCACACTCTGGGGATGCAGCCCCTGGCCTGTGGGATCTGAGAGAGGTCACTGCTCTTCATAGATCATTACTGGGTGCAAAACACTACTGGAATCTGTCAGTTAAGATTTCCCCAGATGACCACTATAAAAGGACAAGTTTTATATGAAGACAGAACAAAGCTCAGGGGCACAGGCATGCTCAGAGCATGCTGGAAGCCTGCTTGCTGCCCAGGGGCCCAACATCTGTGAGCCAAGCTGGGTAGTTCTGAAGTGAATTGTGAAAAGCAGAGCTACAAAACACTGCAGGTTAATCTAACACGGTGCTGAATTACATGTGATCAAACTAAAGCCAGGACTCCAAATTATTTGTGGACATCCCATTCTTCCAATGCCATCATTTTTCTACCACTTCTGCCCAATTCTTAAAAACAACAGAAAAAAAGCAAGCCAGAGGAGCCCACGGCACTACACGAGGAGAACAGATTTCCCTTTCTGATGCTGTCTTATTGAATCAGCATTAGCTGCTTTCCACACACTCAATGGGAATCCAGGCTTCAACAAGAAAATTAAAAGAAGCCATTAAAAATGGCTTATATTCTCTTTTACCTGCTCATTTGTGAATCAAAGTATCTTTGGACTGAATAAAAAGTTCAGCTACAGAATAATGGTACAACTGCCAGAGCATGTGAGGTTTGCCCTTCTCGGATGCCAGCCCGAACAGTTGTCTGGGGTAGCAGCAACCATTCAGCCCTCCAAGGGAAAGGAAAAGCTTTTGCAAGCATCTCAGACACATTTATGGGATCTGTGGGATCACAAAAATACTGTAGTGAGGGTGCAGGTAATGGCATTTTCTTCCCCATTTCTTAATTCCACAACGAATTACTGCAATTCCTTCTTACTACAACAACAACGTCCCTTCTTCCCCCAGCACAGCAGAGCCCAGTTCGGCCTTTCCCATGGATCACTCCCATGTTTGCTGCAGGGCACCTGGGTGCATCTCACAGTTTCACAAAACCAGCTTCCCATGGTCTTCCCAAAGGGAAGATCTGCTGCAGATGCACTGGTGATCACAGGAGACACGACCAGACCAAGTCTAGGAGCAACAGAATCGCTCTTGCTCCACGTTCCTGTGACGCTTTGGAGATACCCCAGCTCCTTACCAGTCAAGCTCAACTCCATTTATAGAGCATTTTTCTGAATGACACTGCTCAATCACTGCTATACTTGTGTGATCCGACCTTTTTTCCTCCTCCTTTGGTGCAGGAAGAAGCAACGGGTCTCCTGAAACCCCCAGCAGCACTCTCCACGTGGGAGGCAGCAGTGCTGGCTCCTCCTGGGTGGTGGAGTATTCTTGGTTCATTAGTTCTGTTAACATTTGGCAAACAATTCTGCTGAGGATTTAGTTCTACTTGCAAAGCTGCACTATTGCTAAGTCAAGGGCAGCACAGCCAAAGTCAGTAATACTCAGCTAACAGCTTCAATTCAGTCCTGTTTACCCATTGCACAAATAAACCTTTCCCCTCTAATGAAAGAATTCCAGTAGGCTGCGAAGCAGAGAAGGAGAATTTGAAGCACCATCTCCATTTTAGCCTTTTTTAATCCCCAGCTGGCTGAACAGACTGCTTTTTGAATTAAAGCCTCACATTAGAAGCAGAAGCTGACTGTCACAGTCTGATCGCCCCGAGCCAGCAATGCTGGCACTGAAGGTCACTCAGTGGCAAGGGAGAGGGTGAGCCAAAGAAGCTGCTCCCTTGGACCATGGGGTGAGTGCTGGGGAGCAACAGCAAGGAAACCACAGAAAGCTTCTTTCCTTCCCTGCATTGCCCAGAAACACAACAAAACTATTGTAATCAACCTCAAGAGAATGTGAGAATTATTCCTAATACTAACACATGCATATAGGGCCACATTTCTGTGTCTGGAGAGAGACTCAAGTCTTTTAGAAAGGTAAGCTACCTAAATCCATCTTTTACAGCCTATTTCTTCCCTCAACCAAGCCAAAAGATTGCACAAGCTGGAATAAACAGCCATCAGTCCCCTCCCAGAAACACATCCATTGGCAAATGGGCTTTAAGGTCACATCAAATGGGTGTTTAAATAATCCTGCTGACTTGTGTAAGCAGTAACCACCCCTGACTGAAGTCAATACTTGATCAAGATCATTTACTCTGCACAAGTCATAAATGATCTTGGTTTTGCATTGGACTGTGAAACTGGTCAGTGCCACTGAGATGCTCTTGTGTGCCATGTCCAGCACTGCAGCACTTGGGTTTGTCCTGCACATTTCACAGGAATTTTACACCATGGAGACACTGAGGAAATTCTGCTTTCAGTGCTGGAAGAAAGCAATACACCAGCGAGGCCAGTGCTGAAACAGCCTGTCCACAGCACCTACCCCAGCTCCGGTTCCTAAAACACCCAATAGCTGTGTCGAGGCAGGACAACAGTCACTGCATTGATGCATTTCCACCCCTGATTCCCTTCTCCTTACTATGATTGTATCAACTTGTTCTGCCCCAATAACCAATTCACAAGCCCTCAAAAGTGTCTGCGAGTTCCAAAAGTGAGAATATTCCCAACAAGCCCCAACACTGCTCAGAACAAATGGGTACTACAAGTAATACTCTTCTTGTTTGTCCTGAATTCCCCTGAAAGAGAAACAGCTCTGGCAGACACACGACGAGGAGCTGTCCTGGGTGCAGTCATCACTCATTTACCAAAGCAGACCTGAACTGCAACGGTTTGCTGCCAACTGAAGTGCTGTCTCACAAGCTTGTGGGCAAAGGGTCCTGCTGGAGCACAATGCTGTTAGCTACATCGCTGTAGGGAGCTGGAATTCCCAAAAGCAGAGAAGCCTCAGCCTGACATTCACAGATCACCCCAGCTACCTGCTAAAATACGCTTCTCCCTTCCCCTTTTATAGGAAAACCTGTAAAATGCTCATGGCTCACACTGTGGTTTACATCTCCAAGCTTGCCTCTTCACGCAGACCTGTGGAAACTGCAGGTCACCAAAGGCTCTTTCAGCCCTTTCGTGCTGCCTATCAAAGCGCAGGAGCAGACCCTGAGGAGGGAGCAGGATTATTGCCCCGTCCCTGCTCAGCGCTTCTCCTCGGTGCTGCTGGAGGTGCAGCCTGCACCAGCCAGATGCATGTCCAGAGAGCACAGCTGATCCCTAGTAATGAATCCCGGGATTCCTGAAAGTAAGGGAATTATCATTGTTTAAAACAATGCATGTTTCTGCCTTCCTAGATTAACATCCAATTAAAGAAGCCCAATGTATTTCATAGAATCATAGAATGTTTTGGGTTTGGAAATGACCTTAAAGCTCATCCAGCTCCAACCCCTGCCACGGGCAGGGACACCTTCCACTAGAGCAGGTTGCTCCAAGCCCCTGTGTCCAACCTGGCCTTGAACACTGCCAGGGATGGGGCAGCCACAGCTTCTCTGGGCACCCTGTGCCAGCAACTCAGCACCCTCACAGGGAAGAACTCCTGCCTAAGATCCCATCTCAATCTCTCCTCTGGCAGGTTAAAGCCATTCCCCTTGTCCTGTCCCTACATCCCTTGTCCCAAGCCCCTCTCCAGGTTTCCTGGAGCCCCTTTAGGCACTGGAGCTGCTCTAAGGTGTCCCCTTCAGGAGCCTTCTCTTCTCCAGCTGCCCCAGCACAGCTCTCTCAGCCTGGCTCCAGAGCAGAGTTGCTCCAGCCCTCGCAGCAGCTCCATGGCCTCCTCTGGACTCGCTCCAACAGCTCCATGTCCCTCTTATAACACTTTCCAACCTCACTTTGCCATACTGCACATTCATGACTCATTTCCTTTATCTGGGGGGAAAAGGCTTTTGTAATACAGTGCACAAATTAACACAAGAGCCAACTGAAAACACACAGGGAATTTGGAATTCCTGAAAGCAGACCTGGCTAAGTACAGGCTCTAAGAGCACCAGAAAGCACCAGCCAAGCTCCAGCACCCCTCAGTTTTTCTCTCTCCCCAACTCTGTACTACTGGGTAGACAGTACAGTTTAAACATCTACAACAGCCCTCAACACCTCTGTGCTAGTAAACACCAGATTTCACCCAGTCACCACTGTGGTTACAGAATATGCTCTTTGTTAGACTCTTCTCTTAATCCTACTTTTAGCTACTACCTGCTGCAGGCTGAGTATATTAAAGAGTTCTTCTTCCAGGACACTGTCCCTGCTTTACAGCTGTACTATCATCACCCATCAGTTTCCTCTCGCAATGCTTTTCTTGTCTACCCACTGGACAAATTTGTTTGCTCACAAACAGGCACCTTGGGGACTCTGGAAGCCACAAGAGCCTGAAAACCCCATGGCACTGTAAGCAGTGTGAGACCTGACGCAGAAAACAAGTGTTTCTGTATCAAAAGACTCCAACTTCTTCATTTTTGCAGCTAACATTAATTAGCCTCACAGCCCATCTGGCAATTTGCAAACCATTACCAGGCATTCTTTGGACCTTGAAATACTTAACATAATGAGGCCCTAATAGGGACTAAGCCTTCCATAAAAACCATTTTAACTCCAGGAAAATAAGGACACTTAGATTGAAACACTCTTCCTTAGCGACTGGAAGTGGCACTTCAGAAAGAAACTGTTATGTAAAAACAAAAGGAGTGGATAGCCTGGAATGCCAGGAGCAAAAGCATCCAGGTCTTCCAGTGCTCGCTGCACCAGCCAGCTTCAGTGTTTACAACAACTTTAATAATTCATCTGAGAACATCAAAATCACTGCTAAAGCCAAATTAACTATTTGATCCTCATTCGTACTGCATCTGAAGGTTTTACTTCCACAGCATCAGAAGCTGAAGGCAAGTTACACCACAGAGGAAAAGGTTCCTAATAATTAAACTTTCATCCTGGGCTGCCTGTATTAGCTTGGAGTTGCCAGGACTTAGAGGAAAGGATTTAAAGCCAGTCTTGCCATGGGTGCCAGAGTCAGCTTCCTAGTGAAAGGGATAAGCAGCCGAAGGGAAGTCCGCCAGGGTCTGCAGGAAATCTTTGTTAAATTACTTGACCTTTTAAATTTGAGAGGGATGAACGAGGAGAGCATCCCGTTCCCTGAAACTAGTGGAAGCTCATTTCCTACACTGGGAACAGTTCTCTGGCATTGGATAGGAAAGAAAAACAGCCAGGCATGAACACTATCAAAAAGCAACTCCTACCACATACACCATAAAATCCCACAGTGAGACATATACAAGGGTCCTTTTCTTTCATCTTATAAATAACAACATTCTGCATCAGGCAGTTCACAAGTAAGTGTTGCTATTTACTGCAAATAAGCAGTCAATAAAGATTCCTGCTTCCGAGCCTCCAGCTCCTACCTGGGAAGTTAATTTCCTTCACTACTAAACTTCTGTGCTGGGAGAGGTCCATCACCACCCTCATCAGGCAGGGCCAGTCACAGAGAAGGTGGTTTTATCTGCTAACAGCCGGAGTGAACGCAGCCCACCGACACCACAGAAGTCAGAGATCCATCAGCAGAGGGGATCTATGGGGCATCATCTCATTTCAGTTCCTTGTACCATACCCAGAGCATCCCACAAGTGGTATCAGAACATCCCCAGCACGCAGGGATGCTGATACCTCACCCAGAGCTGAGTGCACAAGCCTGAAGCACAGCGGGCAAGGCTCCTTCTGAGGGTTGGGACACGGAGGGACCAGAGCCGCCTGAGAGCTGTCCCTGGCTTGGCTGTGGCAGTGCCACAACCCAGCGAGGGCACCCAGGGCTTCCATGGGGGCAGTTGCCCCAAATCCTCCCCAGGAAAGAAGAAAGGTGCTGTTCACGACTGTAGGAACAGGATAAGGTAGAGGCAGAAGGTTGCATGTCAAGACCATCACCGGTTGCCAGCACTTCCTGTACTGAATGTGCATAAACCACAGTCAAATCCAGCTCTCTAGGGGAGCATTGGCCCTGCCAGGCTAACGTAGGGCAAAGGGATAAGGTGCCTGCCATGGACGCCAGAAGGAATGGCTGGATGCTGCCACAGTACTCAACTTTCAGGGATGCTTGGAGATCCCAAGACATCCACAAGTACTGCTGACCAACAGTACTTTCCCCTGCTGACACTTGTTCCTTCTCCAGCTGTGCCCCCCCTGTCAGACAGCTGCTGTGTTCCAAATCCTGTCACCCAGCTCACAACAGAGCTGTCAAGCACACATCCTCCTGGATATCACCTCTACACACTGTCCACTGTACCAAATGCCAAGGCAGGATATTACATTAGCCCAAATGACTTTTCCAAAGGTTTATGTCCATTTCTAGTAATTATTCGCAAAACTTGGAGTCCACACTCAAAACCCATTTCTTTAAGCCATGTAGGAAGAACCCTCCTGAGCACCAATGTTTTCTGCCTTTGCAGGTCACCGTTCCACAGGAATTCTCCAGATTTTTAATCTATGCAGCTTTCCAACTGGTTATTTAATAACACTGGTTATCAAATAAAACCCCACAACATTAAGCATTACTGTGTTGTCATCATTAGGATTCAGAGCCAACAGTGCCAATGCAATCGGGTACAGCTCATTGATATCCTGTCTGCATGCTTAGGGTAAGTATACTCCAACAAGAGGTCCATCACCTCCTTCATAGTCCACAACACAGGCTGCTCAGTGACTCCTTCAAAATGCTACTTCATTCAGAAGTATTCCCATTCAGAAATGGGTGATAAAGATTTCGGAGGCAGAGTAAATAAACCTGTGTATCAAAATTACAGTGAAATAACTACATCACCTGAATTAAATGTGAAGATGAATGACCCAGACCCAACGCAAGACTTATTTCCTCCTTTTGTCTGACCTTCCACATACCCCAAGACCATTCTTCTGTGCTGCAGAGCCCAGATCTGCTCTGCAGCTGACATGGGGTGTCCATAACAAGTCAAGGTTTGAGCGACACGTTTGGTAGAGCCCGTGGGGTCCCAGCAGGAACTTACCAGGAAGCGGACATCATCAAAGCCGTTCAAAAGCAGCTTACTCTCATACTGCTGCAGGCCAATGGACTCCAGCCACTCCCCAACACTCTGCTCCAGCATCCGTGAACCTGACGAGAGAGGAATCGGCAGACGCTTGAAAAGGGAGAAACCATTAAGGCGGTAGCAGCGGCACTCTGAGGAAGACAGATGGCATTGCCACATCATAGTCATTACCATAAAGAAACTCAACAAATTATGCTCAGAGAACAACAAATCAGCTGGCAGACAATTCCTCTTGTGTGCACAGAGCATGGACAACAAGCTTCCAGTGCTTCTGCGGGCTCCGGGTTTAATCTGTATCCCGGTTAACACTCCAAACCAGAACCACCTTGCCTGGACAGAGTGTTTAGAAGCACTCCTAGGACCAGGACATCTCATGCACTGCTTTCAGGGCGAGTTTCTTGCCAAGCAAACACATGAAGCCCAACCCCACTGGATGCAGATCCACTCCTTGGCTCATCTGAAGGGGGCGGGAGGAGGGCAGCAAACTTTCACCCAAGGCATTCCCAGCCAGTCTGCGATGCGAGGGAATGGAGTGGAGCCACGCAGGTCCTCTCATCCATGCAACTTGGGATGCACTGCCCCGGTCAGCGGGCCAGGAGCAGTGGAGGCACAAAGCAGCTAGAGAGGAAAGACATCTTCATGCAGCTGAGACAACAGAACAGACAGGATGGACTCTGAGAAAAGCAGCAGAAGCCAGACTAGAGCAGCTGTCCACAGGAGACATGCAAGACAAAGAGAGCACACAAACTGCAGCAGAAGGAAAGAAGGGCTTATACTTTTTTTCCCCCAGCAGTCCTCAAAGAGGCAAACCATGGTAAGGGCTTTTTTTTTGCTGTTATTGTGTTAAGAGGAGAAGAGGCTAAAGTGAGCCCAAGCATGAGGCTGAGAGTCCTGGCACTGTCCCTTTACCAGCATCCTGACACATAGCATTCCAGTACCGGCTGCACCGATGAGTCTAACTACAGCCCTGCACTGGGTGACAGCAAGAGACAGAGGAATCAGCCTGGTTTTCACCTAACACATTCAGTCCTGTCAGGTATCTGGTACATGCTTGTATCTGCCCTTCCTTCATTTTCTTCAGCCAAGCTCAGCTGCTGCATCCGAGCCCCTTGCTCAAAGAGGGAGCAGCTCTGGAGGAGGAGGCATTTCAGTTTCTTGCTTCCAAACCATGGCAAAACAAAAGGAAACCAAAGGCAAGCACACTCTCCCCTCTTCCTGCAGCAGCTCAAGTCCAAGACATGCCCTGGCACCTCCTCTTAGCCTCTGATAAATGAGATTCTTCCCAACACCCTACGGAAACTGTGCAGACAAGCTGTCCCTTCCCTCACCCCTGGGAAGGGAGTCCAGTGACTTGTTTCTCTCCTCTAGACAAGCTTGAGACCTTAAATATGGCCCAAAAAAAAGTTCAGAGATCTCCTTTTCCTCAGGGAATTTGCTATGCAAGACAGGCAGAATTTTTCAGGCTTCTTAGCACATCTGTTTCAAGGGTATGTGCAAACAAAAAGATGCTCAGGAAAACCAAAGTTTGCTTCTTTGAACCTTCAGGTCAGCTGAAGCTGGCTGGTACCTTCCAAAGCCTCCTTCCCCCACCACCTGCTGCAATGGCTGCACAACGCAGAGCTCACGGTGCCATCTGGAAATTCTTGGGATAAGGGATCCTGCTGCTTCAGTCCATAGAAGAGCTCCTCTGGTCCACAGAAGACTCGCCTGGCTCCTCTGCCAGGCGAGTCCGACAGAGCTGGCCAGTCTTTCTAGTGCACACTGCAGCACGAGCAACGCAGAGATCACAAAAGGTTTCTGCCTCCCTCCCCTAACACAGCCTTTAGAAGGGCAGCAGCTAAACCTGAAATTCATGCAACAAGCTCCTGCTTGGCCGGCGCCTCCATCCTGCCCTTCTGTGGGTCCCAGCAGCCGTGTCCCCTCCCGGAGCAGCGTGTGTCCTTGCGGAGCGCTGCAGTGCTTTGTCTGAAGGCAGCGAGCTCCACGCTTGCCGTTCCACTCGCAGCCTTGTCTCCGGCTTTCGCATCGCCTGTCCCTCCCTTCTCTTCATCCTCTTACCCCTCCCAGCTTTTCCATCCTCTGTACGAGCAGCGAGCAGAAGCTGCAGGAGAGGGGAGGGAGACAGCAGCTCTCTAACTCTCTGGTGGCAGTGACTGGCTTCTCAGTATTTACTCAAGGATGGACTACACGCCTTGGGTTTTCCAAAGACGATGTTACCGCTCTGCTTTGACAGTTCCAAGTGATTTGTGGCTGGCTCAGAATTAATTCATCAAGAGAGAGGTGAGGAAACTGCTTGCTGCCTACTACAGCATTTCTGGAAGCAGCCAGGGGATTGGCAGGGGAATGAAACCACGGCTCTGAGCTCCTGAATTCAGGCTTTGAAAAGATTATTTACTCTCCTCAGCCTTTCGCACACTCATAAATGTATTTCTGCTTTTAAAGGGGAAACCTACAGTGACACCAAGAGCAGGGTTTTAAAACCACTTCAAATCAAGACAAAATGAAGCAGGGGGTGGGGATTTGGAGGCAGGGGAGTGGAGGGGCTTATTTCAAAAAGAAAAGGAGTACAGATGCCCAAAGCATCCTACGTGAAAATAAAGACTAAAATACACTAAAATAAAGACTAAAATACACTTTTGCATGTTACAAGGATGGCACAAGAACAACTGAATCCCGGTCACTGTGCCCCCCCAGCAAGAGCCTGATCACAACTTCTGACTGAAACAAACTCCTGATGCTCATCTCCATCCTCCTTATGCTCCACGTTTCATGAATCCTATCTTCAAAGGGTTTGCAGATGCAGAGGGGTAAGCAGTCAATGGAGTGTAGTTAGAAATAATGAGAGTATTTCAAAGTTGCAAAGCAAGCAAGCGAAGCAATTCAGTTCCTCCTGCAAGACATTTTTCAAGTTACACAGCATGCTTCAAAGAAAACAGGAAAGGGAGAGGGCTACCAGAGCTCAGAAGGGCCCTTTTGGAAGTTACAGTTCTGATAATAACCTTTAGTGTAAAATATGAGTCTGTTTGGAGGATGAAATAAGGATGCGGGCCATGCCAGACAAAAAGCATCACCCTGTTTATGTGTAACAGTTTAACATGACCTGGTGTGGCCTGAAGACACTCAACCAAGCTTCACCCAGAAGGAAAAACTGCAAGTCCAAGCAAGTGCTGATGAACCCAGCACAAAGCAAAGCATGCAGGAGAAGCCAGTCAGGCAGATACTGCCATGACTGGGAATGATCATCAGGTGGAAGTCCTTAAAGCCACTGAGGACCCCATTTAGCCCACTGAGGAGGGCTAAAATCTCAGGCAGTGCATTAGGCAAGATGGACAGGTGAGGAGAATGTAGTCACTAATGCCATCAGCTGCAAGGAAACAGCCAGCATCCAGCTTTACTGAACTAAGCTCAATTAGCCAAATACAGATTGCTAACAAATTTCCCCCTCTTTTGTCCAGTAAAACACCAAGCACATTCCTCATGTCTCAAGTCAGAGGTAGCTCACCAAGCTCCAAATGCATTCCCTTTTCCTCCTGCCTGCATCAAGCTGATTTACTGAGCAGAGACCACTCATCTAGAACTTAATCTGGCTACTGCTGTAAAAGGCAATAAAGTGTTTCTATAAACACATTAGCAACAAAAGGAGGGCAAAAGAGAATCTCCATCCTTTATTGGATGTGAGGGGAAAGAGGGACAAAGGATGAGGAAAAGGCCGAGCGAATTCA
>NW_009912378.1:39341-60868 GCF_000696875.1 Nestor notabilis
AATGCTGCCCAGTTGTTCTTTGAGTACCCAGCCCTCGGAGCTGGAAGACAGGGACAGGGAGCAGAATGAAGCCCCCAAATCCACAAAGAAATGATCAGTGACACCACTGAGCCACACACAAGTCCATGGGGCCAGATGGGATCCATCCAAGTGTGCTGAGGGAGCTGGTGAAGTGCTCACTGAGCCACTTCCCATCAGTTCTCACCAGTCCAGGCTCACTGGGATGTCCTGGTTGACTGAGGTTCACAAATGTGACAAATCACCATAACCCAGCCAGCAGCCCACAGGCTCCTTGTTAAAAGCCAACAGTGAGATGGGACAATTAATGAAGTGGGGCTGAGTTTCTGCTGCAAGACCTGTACTCCCCTACTCCTCTGACTCACTGGAAAGAAGAGATGATCAGAAGTGTGTTGATGGAGCTAAATAAATGACTACAAAACGCATGCAGAGAGACACACACTGGATACAAACATCTCTTCTGAGGCCAAAAAAATCTTTTAAAGCCAAGGTTAGGTGGAATCTGGTATCCTTTAAGAGATGGTGTCCCTTGATTCCCCAACCTTGGAAAAGCAGCACCACAGATCAGTGAGAGACTTGTCCTTTCCTCCTGCCTACCCCCTCCACCCTTGGAATACACACTAGGAAGATTTTCTAACAAGCTCTATAAGGATGAGAGGGTTGAACCTCTTGGCCAAGAAACAGCTTCTAGCTCCAAATTGTGTCAAGATGCCAGAATGCATCTAATTCTCTTATCACCCAGAAGCACTGCCCATAACACCATGGTAAGACAAGGAAGTTTTGTTACTGTTTTAGGGAGGAAAGCTTTATGGTACAGAAACCAGTTATTTGCCCAAGTTCGTATGGGAAGTCTGTGGCACTGCTGGGACCTGAAACCAAGTGCCTCAGGGTCTGGGCTTGTTCCAGCATGACTCCAAGGGTTCCTGCTTTCCCTGCACACGAGTCAGTTGTATGTAATACCTGCCTGGATGAACAGACTCCAAACATACCATCTCCACAGTAAGTGCCAAGCAAGGCATTTTACCTTTCCAGGCAAATTCATGATTCCAGACACCAAACTAGTTAGGAGCCCCAATATCTTCCAAGCCCACCCATTTTTGAGGATGAGAGAGCATTTGGAAAGCTCCCTGCAGCTCCCCGCACATCTGTGGCATGATCTGAAGTGTTAAGGCAGCCCTAACAAAGCCCTGAGGAGCAGAAAACACCAACGTCCAGGTGCAGGCACCCCAGGCCACCTGCTGCCTTTGCCTCTGCCCACTCTCTGGCTTGCTGTGCTCACAGGGAAAGGAAGGATTAACAGGGAATATGTAACAGCAGCTCATCTGCACATGAGGGATCCCAAACCCAGCGCAACCCAGGACAACCTGCAGGAAAACTCCTGGCTTAAGGACAAGGCAGCTCCCAGGGCTGCCTGATTCCAGAGGTAGGTGTCCATTTTGCTGGAATGCCCCTGCACAAGGCTGAAGTGCTGGCTCCTCCTCTCTCCTCCATGTTAGACCTTACCACTGATGCTATCGATCCATCATATGTGCTGCTACAGCTACGAACTGGCTCAGGGAGGGCTTGTCATGAAGCAGGATGCTGAACAGTTGACACTGCATTAGACCAAAACCCCCACTTCTGACCCCAGAAAACATAAGGCCTCCTCAGTATCTAGGGCATGCACAGGTTAAACTCCCACTGGGGATTCCTTGTCACCAAAGCAAAAACCCAGGTGACAAATGGATGTGAGATAAGCTCTGCTATGGCAAGCATGAGCTGTGTGTGCAGATCCATATTAGCATCTCATCAAGAGGAGACTGTGCCCACCCAGAGCAGTTCAGATGCAAGCAGGCTGGAGGTGAAGGATTTAAAAGGACAGAATCCCTCGTGGTGGCAGTTCTCCAGCAAGCTCTTAAGTTCTGCTTTTGGTTTTGCTCCTGATTTAAAGGAAGAAAAGGGAATTCATGCTTAAAGCACAGGGGAAGCACGTGTCCTGCAGGCAGCCTGGTTTAGCAGAGAGCAGTACCTACAGGCTTGCTCAGAAAAGCCTGGCACAGCCCAAGTTGAGGCATGTGGCACATTAGCCACATCCAAAGGGCACAGCCACCATAACACCTGCTCTGTCCTGCAACTGGCATCACCCCCGTGCTGCTCCCAGCACAGCCACTGCCTTAACAGAAATAGGGAGGCCCTCAGAGACATGGGCTAGTGGTGGACTTGGCAGCCCTGGGGTAACGGTTGGACTTGATGAGCTTAAAGGTCTTTTCCGACCTGGTTGATTCTCTGTTTCCCCCCAAGAAATCCAAGAGGCACTGGGAGAAGGTGGTGTCCCTGAACAGACAAGGCTGTTCCCAGCTATTGGGATGGTGGCACTAGATCAGCCAGGAAGTACCCCAGAGGGCAGTGCTGCCGCAGCTGTACTGGTCTCACCATCAGAAAGCATTTCCTGAGACAGCGTTTTCAAGGTGTAGATTTTTTAACCCCCTTGAGCAGTACATGACATTGAGGCACCTTCAGTCCTCAGCCAGCAGAGTTCATCAGCATCCACTTCATCAAGCTCTGTAGCTGTGTCTCACCTCCTGAGCAGCTTGGAAATGTGGAAGCGCTGAGACAGTCACCTGGGGAAGGGGCAGGTGACTTTCCCACTCTGCAAACCGTATGGAGACATGTCCAGGGACATTTGCACTGACACCAAAGCATCCTTCCTCTGTTAGCTCCACCTCATCTGCTTCCCTCAAAAGAAGCCACAAAAAGTATAGGAAAAAACTGGCAAATTGATCCTGTTTGATGTGCAGAGCCAAGGCACATGATGAGGTCACTGCAGAAGCAATGGAGGAAGATCCTAAACTGAGACTTGGCTCTCTCTGCTGCTCCAGTCCGAATCCCGAACACAAACTCAGCACAAGGTTCACTATTCCCCATGCTCCAGCTGCCTTTACTTCCAATATTTATGGAAATGAGAGCGTTTTAACCCAGGATAGCCTCCCATCGCTCTGATGCTGCACTGCAGAGATAAGAGTTATAACAGTTGCAAGTGCGGCTGGAGGAGGACGTTGCTCTGTTCAAGGAAAATCAATGCTAAATGACACTACAATTCCTCCTTCACCTTGTTTTATGGAAATGAGGAAAAGCAAAGACAAACTACAGCACTAAATCTCACACACTATTTTTAAAGCTTTATAATAGAATTAATAAAACTACATTCTTCAAGCTCACAGAAGTAGTGAAATACATAGAAAAGAGAAATTGTAATAAGTTTTCTCTGATCTGAAGCAATGACAGGGCATCTAGAGATTTATAGGTGAAAACTGGAGAAGAAATGTTAAAATATGGGCTGCAGAAAAAAACAGTAGTTTTGCTGGGAAATTGCCGTAACACTTCAGCTACTCCAGGTTTGGTTTAGAGGCTGGGTGCCAGCAGCAGCTCTTTATGCCCCATCCCTGGCAGTGTTCAAGGCCAGGTCGGACACAGGGGCTTGGAGCAACCTGCTCTAGTGGAAGGTGTCCCTGCCCATGGCAGGGGGTTGGAACTGGAGGAGCTTTCAGGTTCTTTTCCAACCCAAACCAGTCTGTGATCCTACGACGTACAAGCGTAAGTACAAAATTCCCAGCCTACCCTCCCAGGCTGAAGGTATTTTGTGAGCCTCACAGAACAAAATACTAGAACACAGTGGGCTCTAGAGACATTCTGCCCATTTCCAAAGGGACAGACCCACACTTACATAATGAAAAAAGCCAGGAAAAAAAGAGCACCTTCCTACTGCATTATGTATTTGAAACAAAAGCAAGACTTTGTTGTGGGGATTGAGACCAGCCAGAAGTCAAATACGCAGCAGCTCTTTCACACTGACTACTTCAAGAAAATCTTGTTGCTGTCCACCAGAGAAGAACAGAAACTTGAGACAAACACATTCTGAAAGGCAGGAGAGAACTTCAGTTCAACTTTCTCAGAGGCTACATTGAGAGCAGTAATTGTAGGAGCCAGGATCAGGACTTTCTAGCCCTAAGACACTGGCCAGAGCCCTTACACCATCTTTCAGCTGCAAATTAGATTTTATTTGTGTGTGCAGAAAACCTGATTTTCCTGCCACACATTGAGCAAAAACTATCTGGGAAGTTTTAAGTACCAGAACACAGTGATTATTGGGCTGTGTGAGCAGGGGCAATGACACAGCCACTCCAGAGCTGATTTTACTGCATGAACTTGCAGAAGAGCACAAGAAGCATCCAAGACCATGCACACATGCCAGCAACTCCCACCTCCACCTAAAGGGAAGGACTCTGAGGAGTCACTTCAAGTATCAGAAGCTACCACTAAAAACTCCCCAATTCTCAGCAATAAGCCTCTGCTTAAAGCTATTCCAAGACGCAAAACATCACCTCAACATTTCCCATGTCCTAAACAGTAACACTAAGTCCTAAAATTGATAAACAGGCAGTTTCAAGAAGCAGTAAGACCCTGTACAGGCACACTGCTGTCACTGGGTGAGCATACATCACCACTGGGCAGTCATGGTTCCCCTTTCCCAGCAGGATGGGGGGGACCATCCACAGTGCTCTTCACCCCAAAAGCTTACTGTGAGGGAAGGGCAGCTGCTTTATATAAAGTTAAATGAATTCACCTAGGGAAGTACTGAATTAAAACTGCTGGTAGCAGCAGTGAGCACCAGGCTGGGAAGTCAAGGTCTGCTCCTTCTGTGCCAGAGCCTTCCCCTCCCATCTGGGAGCCAAAGCAGGTTAAAAGATCTGCTCACAGGAGGTACAGAGACACCCACGAGCTGGGTACACTACCTGAGATCCTCTGCTGCTCCTGGGAAAAGTCAATGCCTTCGCCGATGGAACTCATGATTTTCTCAATCTGAAAAGGGAAGAAAGCACATGCTGCATTATTCATAAAGCCTCAGGAAAAGTTAAAGGCAGCCCTGGGATTTCTTGTGCCATGTGACTGCCAAAGAAACCCAGGAAAGGATGGTAAGATACCTCTGACCCAGAAAAGGTACCCTCAACACCTTGCCTGGAAAAGGCTTGGTTAGGATGGATGACTCAGGAGGGATCCTTAGAGGCTTAGGACTCCACAGAGCCTTTCCTTCCAAAACTTACCAGTGCCTGAAAATAAACAGCTCCAACAAAACCATCCCTCCGGAGCACAAAATTAGGGAGGAGAAAGAAGGAACCCAACTCCTCCACTCACCCTGTACAAACATGCAGCCCCCTCCACCAGCAGCAAAGCCCAAGAAACGCAGTTCCCCAACTCCTTCACAGCACATTAAGCGAACTCAGCTTCACCTCAGCCTGGGTTCTGCTGGTTATTTTTGGTTTGTTAGTTTTTGGGGGGTTTTAAACCACATTTCCCGATCCTGTGCATGGACGCTGCCCTCCTCACTGCTCCCACTGAGAGCAGGGATGCTTAGACTGAGTTTGAAAGTACAAGCAACAACATTATGGGGGCAAATGCCTCAACTACCCACGAGAGGGAGCTAAAGACAATTCCATCCCCTGAGTTCAGCGATTCACAGTCAAGAGCTCAAGACAAACCTCACGCAGTATGAAGAAAAAGGTAAAACCTCCTGCCTGAGACGGTGGTTTTTCAAGTGTAAGTAAGAGCTGCATATAAATGACTGCATTTGCCACCCAAAAAAATAAAAAGCAAGTTGCAATTTTCCTACAACCTACAGGATCCTTTCTTAAATGAGAAGAGAAACATTTCCAAACCAATTGTTGAACAGGATTTGTAAATTGAAGCTTTCTAATGCAGTGCTGCAGAGGGAAAACTGACAGTGACAGTTACTGGGTTAATTCTGTTGAGATGAAAGACCTGATAAATTGCACCTCAACCACTTCAGAATTAAAATGATCCAAAGCACTAAAGCCCACTGTTTTCCAAAGAGCAATGAGACACTTCAGAGGCTCAGGTCTGGCTGCTTACCCCAGTCTTCAATCTATTACCAAGCAGAAAATTAAAGAGCCTCAGTGAGAGAATCCTGAGAAGAATCTCCCAAGAAAATCTTCCTGTGAGGCACTTGAGAGCGCTGCTGCTGAATGCAAAGCACTGACTGGCAGTGAAGGGGGGGGGGAAATCAACTTCAACAACTTTTTTTTTCTCCTGGTCTTTTAAGGACAGATTTGGGGAAGACATCCAAGTTTTCCTGACCTCATCCCACAGCCGCCTCTGCACTGTCTGCATCCCACTGGGATGCTTTGCTTGCTGCAGCTGCACAAGCTCCCAAAACTGCCTGACCAGCAAGCAGGGTGCCTGGTAACACTGTAAGGGGCCAGGACTCTGACTTCCACTCAAAATCAATGGCAGTTTGAAGCTGAGCTCCAGCAGACAGGGGTTTATTTTGGTGTAACAACAATAGAAAAACCAGACAGTGTTAAAAGGCTCCTGCCAAGTCAGATCTCCAACAAAGTCCTTCCTGTTTGCAGGGAACACCCAGGCAGGGCACTAGTAGCATGAAAGGAGAAGGCATTCATGCAATCTATAGAAGAGGCATTAAAGGATATGGATCCTCTGCCCCTAGAAAACCATGAGGCTGAGAACTTCTACTGGCTTGAAATACAGTTAATGCTACTTTACTAGGAGCCTTGAAGAGCAGCCTGGAAAAAATAACCAGAATTCAGCATTCCAACATGTATGGAAAAGTAAAGCATGTTCTCAGAAGAAATCTCAGTTAAAGGATGAGTTTTAAATCACTGGATGCACAGGTCCTACCACCAACATGCCCTTCAGTACATAAGGAAAAAGCACCCATTGCTCTTCCGCCCCTGGACACAAGAACAACTTGAACAAGACCTTTGCTAAGACAGCTGGGAGATACCCCAGCGCTGGAGCAACGCTGGGCTTCCATCAGGCTGCTGGAGCCGTGCAGGTCTCAGACAAAGGCCAAACACCATCAAATACTCACACAAGGGTTAACTAAGTCACTAACAGGGTGGCAGGAGGAGCAGTCAAGATCCCTTGTTTCACAGGAGGGTAAAAATGCCAACAGAGAACTGACAGGATAAACCTGGAATAGGAAAGCTTTTACTTCCAGAAGTCACTCAGAACTTCAATCTAAACCTGCCAGCTAGCTGTCCAAGACATGGGATTTTGTGGTTTAACCATAGCATCATAGAACAGTTAGGGTTGGAAAGGACCGTAGGATCACCTCGTTCCAACCCTCCTGCCAAGGGCACCTTGCACTAAACCACGTCACCCAGGACTCCATCCAACCTGGCCTTGAACACTGCCAGGGATGGAGCATTCACAGCCTCCCTGGGCAACCCATTCCAAGCTCAAGTTTAAGCCTAAAAAGATTAAAAAAGGATGAGGCCAAGTAAAAGGCAAAAATATCCTGATTTCAAGTGGACAGAGGCAGCCCTTGAATGACAGAAATCACAAACAGGGTGGTTCATTCTGCAACTGCTCACAGCACAAGCCATTGCTTCAGGTGGAAATGACACACCAGTCATCACATCATCTGATCGTGCTGTTTGAGACTCATTTTGGCTGCATAAGGAAGCCCCAGAAATACAGCTTTGAGAGCTGCAAGAGAAAGTTGGGGTTTTTGTCATCTAACCTAAAGCTCTTGGGTAAATCAGCAGCTCTGCACTATCAGCAGCAGAAGTGTGGAATCAGCTGAAGTGGAACCAGCTAAAAGGAAGAAGACTGAATTCAAAGTCTGCCTTGTGATACTGAGCTTTAGTTCTACCCCAATTATGCCTTTTTAACTGTTTCCCCGTTGTAGGTGCTTGTGGGAGTCACCTTCCCTCCACCAGCCCCACTCCCCCGGGCTCATATTTAAAGACCTTTTCCATTTCTCATTAGTTGTGATGGAACCTGAAGGATGCAGAAGCAATGCCGCAGCTTCTGCTCAAGCCTTTAGACATGTGAAGGAACTGGAAAGTATGAAGTGCCTCATATTTCCCAGCAGAGGTTACTGATAGGAACCCAATCACGTTTTTACCAGGCACCATTTAAGCGAGAACCATTTGCTTTATCTGCTTTTGTTCCTCTAAAGCAGCAAATACTCTCCAGCAAGGCCTTGGAATTTCAAGGTGCCCTTATGTACATAAAGGCCACCCAACACTGGAGGAAAACACAGGGATGGTGCAAAACAAGCCTTGTCTCCTAGTAAGACCAAGCACTTTGGTACTGTTTCAGTCACTTCCACAGGCAGGTCCTGACTCCAGGCTGTGGCAGGATTTCTGGGACACTGCCACAATCCTGAGGGCTGGCTACAGAATTTGGGTCTTGAGATCAATTCAGTTCAAGCTCCAGAAGTTTAAGGGCATTAAGATTTGAAGATTTACGTTCATTAGCTTCATTAAAAGATCTGTTTCTAAGCTGGAGCTGCTCTTGCACCTACTGTCTGGGATCTTTATCTGAAAGCTGTTCACTTCAGTGGATCTGGAAGCCTGTGAGGAGGAGGCATCATCACATTTGGAGTAAGAATCACTCGGTTTCAGCCCAGCTTTTCCTACAACCAGTCACCAAGAGGAAAAGTAAACTAGGTGGGGAGGGAGGGCAGAGAGGAGGCAGGAGAAAAGCCTGTTTGTTCAAGCAGTCCCAGCTCCCTCCAGTGTCTCCCAGCAACAGAGGCAAAGCGCTTGTGGATGGATCTCTTTGCACCGTGTGGGGACTGCTGCCAGTGCTGCTGGGGAGGGCAGAGGGTACAAGAGAATGTTGCCAAGGCTGATTCAAACCCCACATCTGCAGCCCCTCTTTGGTCAGATACAACTCTCAATGCTGTCTGGCAGGAGCCAGGTAAGCTCCCTCTCATCAGGTGCTCATTAGAAAAGAATCCCACTTATTTCCCAGCGTTTTTGCAGTAGTGGAAGCAGCATTTTGCCCTCCCCCACCATACTCCATGCTTGGATGCCCTCTTCAGAGCTGTTTACTTAAACAGGGGAAGTCCAGGTTCCCTGTCAGGGTGGTGGGACACTGGCACAGGGTGCCCAGAGAAGCTGTGGCTGCCCCATCCCTGGCAGTGTTCAAGGCCAGGTTGGACACAGGGGCTTGGAGCAACCTGCTCTAGTGGAAGGTGTCCCTGCCCGGGGCAGGGGGGTGGGACTGGATGATTTTAAGGTCCCTTCCAATTTAAGTCGTTCTATGATTCTGTGATTCATCCTTACCCACTTGCAGCTTTGTTCTTACACGATGCAGGATGAAGGACAAGAAAGTTTTAACTTGATTTTAAGAAAGGTCAGCTCCTCTGCTGTGTGGGAAGCAGCAATGCCTGGTGCAGTACTGTGACCTGGAGAGGATGGTGCAGGATAAAAGGACCCTCCTCATCTTTTCCCTTCCTCTAAATATAGGTAAGAATTTTCAAACAACAACTTCTCCCCATGCATGGAGCTAACAGATTCTCAAAAGTTGCAGATGAGAGGACAACATGAGTCCAGGTCTCTGCTCCCAAAGCACTGGAGGCAGGTTGCCATGATCTGACACCATGAAAAATCTGCTTCCTTCTCTGCATCTCTTTTCCATAGCTGGAATCCAACTGCAAATTAACTCGGAGCACCAGGCCAAGTTCATTTGTTTCCATCACACTGCCCTCCCTTAATATGAAAGGGACTTGATGCTTTCAGGTTCAGACCCCAGCACTGACAGCTCTGCACTCAGAACACAGCAATGAGGACTTGCAGGTGCTTCTTCAGCACTGAAACACCCACGAACTTTTCCCCAAGCGCAGGGAATTGCCTAGTGCTAGATAAAGCTGGATGGTAATGAAATAATTACATGGCAAAGGATTACCTTTCACAACCCATGCTTTGCTAAACACTGGTTTGATCTGGAGGCAGTCACAGCTATGCACAGTCAGAGCTGTGTTACAATGAATGCGAAGGGAAATTCTGCTTTCATGCTCTCCACAAAAGTAAAGCACACTCAAGTCACACACCAACTCAAACACCAGTTTAGTGCTCATCATCTGGATTTAACTGTTAAGAGCTTGCAAAGATAAGAATACAGGGGAAGGACACAGGGGAACGAATGCTTTAAAGGGAATGAATGCTTTAAAGCATCCCTGCCCTCCACAACTGGTCCTCAACTTGCATTCTACAGCACTAAGATGGGGCTGGAAGAGAAGATACCTTGAAAACAGCCTATGCCACAGTTTCTTAGCCTGTTCTTTCCCAGTGGTTAATTATTAAAATACAAAAATACCATGTTTAAATATAGCACTGCAGTTCAGACTTAGTTGGAGCCTGAACACTCAGTTCCGATTTGTTTTGGCTTAACCTGGTTTTTTCCACTGAAGCACCAAGCATCCATCTCTGAACAGGTTATAGAGTGTTTTATTTTACCCACAGAAATAAGCCTAAAGCTCCTCAATCAATACAATCATATCTGTTATTTTTAATCTAGGCAGGTACCTGGCTCCATACTATAAAGGTATTTTGGCAAATGAACCCTGAAACCCCACCAGGAAAGGAGACAAAGTACTGCAGAGCCGAAATACTTTAGGAAAAGGCTGCAAGGATGGGAATGTCCTTCACTAAACCCCAAACCAAGGGATGTGATGGGAAGGAGCTGCAGAGCAGTTACCAGGAGTGAAGCAGATGGATTTATTTTCACATTTGCCTATGTTCTGCTAAAAACTAAAAACATCCCAAAACCAGGAGCTGGGTACAGCTGAGCATCATCCCAGGGCTGGGAAGTGGTAAGCTCTTCCATGCAGGCAGGCAGCCACCCACCAACACATAGCAACTGGGAATTTACTCCAAAACAGAACTTTTATCTTAAAACAAACCAAGTTCTGACTAATGGAGCAAAAGGTATTTGTTTGTAGAAGGCCAGTAAAAGCCAACCCAGCTTGGAGGACACACTGGATGCTGAGGTTTGTTCACCCCCAGAGCATGAGCAGCAGTTCAGGGAGGGGATCCTGCCCCTCTGCTGCGCTCTGGGGAGACCCCCCCTGCAGCCCTGATCCAGCTCTGGGGAACAGCACAAGAGGGACGTGGAGCTGCTGGAGCGAGGCCAGAGGAGGCCCTGGAGCTGCTGCGAGGGCTGGAGCAGCTCTGCTCTGGAGCCAGGCTGAGAGAGCTGGGCTGGGGCAGCTGGAGAAGAGAAGGCTCCTGAAGGGGACACCTTAGAGCAGCTCCAGTGCCTAAAGCGGCTCCAGGAAACCTGGAGAGGGACTATTATCTTATCTAAATCTCCTCTCTTACAGTTTAAAGCCATTCCCCCTTGTCCTGTCCTGATAGGCCCTTGTAAAACGTCCCTATCGTTCTATGATCTAATGGCTTTCTACATAAGCAGGATGCAACAACCTTTCCTCTGACACCACCCCACGGGACCAGCAGGACCCAGGGATGGAGGGGTTCCACATCTTCTCTGATGACACTGGTGCCAGGTACAGGGCATCGAAGCCACCAGAGCCCCTTCCCCTCGAAGTCCAAGCACAGCTCAGCAGAGGCACCGCTCTGCAGCCAGGCCTGATGCGCTTCATTTCCACCCCCTGCCCTGATGGACATGAAGCCGTGGTGTCCATATTAATCCAGCTTTTCCTCCCCAGAGCCAGCACTGAAGTTTGGAGCCAGTGAGTCCATTGAGAGAGACAGAGGAAGATTGAACAAGATCCGGGGGCTTTTATCACCAATATAAAAGACAGCTTCCTGCATCACGAGCTGCCTGCGACAACTTATTTGCATGCAGAGAAAGGCAGCTTCATTCAGAAAGCACAAAACTGAGCAGAACTCCATCAGCGTGACTCTCACCCCGGTTTTGGGACATCTTTATGCTACTGGAGCTTTCTGGAAGGGGCTTAGTAAAACCTCACCTACAGCTGAGAAGTCCTTACATTGACCATCAATCCAAATGCAGAAGTTTTGTTCTGTCTCTATGCAGCATCAGTGATTCCCAAGGACACAGCAAGGTTGTCCCAAGAGAAGAAAAACACACGCATACACCTAAAGGGGCTACAAGAAATCTGGAGAAGGACTTTTGACAAGGGCCTGTAGGGACAGGACAAAGGGGAATGGCTTTAACCTGCCAGAGGGGAGACTGAGATGAGCTCTGAGGCAGAAGCTCTTCCCTGTGAGGGTGCTGAGGCGCTGGCACAGGGTGCCCAGAGAAGCTGTGGCTGCCCCATCCCTGGCAGTGTTCAAGGCCAGGTTGGACACAGGGGCTTGGAGCAACCTGCTCTAGTGGAAGGTGTCCCTGTCCCTGGCAGGGGGTTGGAACTGGAGGAGCTTTAAGGTCCCTTCCAACACAAACCATTCTATGATATGATGCTGCGTGCATGCCAGCATTTGCATGATCAGATATTGCTGAGAGCTACAACTATCCTACCCCAGCTGGTTTATAAGCAGGGTTTCCCCTCTCTCTCCATCCTCTCTGAGAGCAATAGGTGGTCAGAGCATCCAGTGATCTGCATCAATGTCCTGCAGCTCTGCAGGCGTAACCCTGCATCCCAGCCAAGCTACGGGCTCAGCCCCACACAGCAGCCCTGTTCTGAGGAAATGCTTCCTTGCTTCCATATGAAGGAGGCCAATGCAGAAGGTTTGTGTGTGCTCATGAGGAGGCTGGAAGTCTGACACATCTCCATGCAGTGCTCCCTCCTTCCAGCACCTCCCTCCCACACACACACATACTCCTTTGCAGGGAGCTTATTTCTGAGAAGCCAAATATGACATTAAAATGCCTTGATTGCCAAAGGAGAGCCCCTCTGATACTTTTATCCTGGAAAAACAGCTTTTGGCGTTAACTGAGGGGCACTGAATGAAAACTCCAGTGAAATGTTTTCCCCTTAAATCCCTGTAACAACTTCAGACTTGTTAAATCTGGTATGAACAGAATCAGACGTGACAAATCACTTTATTCTACTGCTATTCACAGGCTCCTTGCAGGCCCCTGATACCTTGGCAGCCTGAACAGGGAACTGTGTTAGCATCTAGGAATGAATTAGGGTTATAGAATCATGGAATGGTTTGGGTTGGAAGGGACCTTCAAGCTCATCCACTTCCAACCCCCTGCCACGGGCAGGGGCACCTTCCACTAGAGCAGGTTGCTCCAAGCCCCATCCAACCTGGCCTCAAAGGTTGAAGGCAACAGCAGCATCCCCACCTCTATCAGCTTGTGCCATCACAAAGACAGTGTAACAGGATTTCTCCTCAAAACCTCTCCTGCCTGGTGCCTCCTGGGCTTACCTTCCCTTATGATACAGTTCCTGCTACCAAACACCATTGCCCATTAATCCAAGTTGTGCACATCACAAAGTAAAACCCTGGGGTGGGTGGGTGTGTGTGTCAATGCCTTCTGCTTCCTCTGTGCCCCCATTCCAAATTGGCAGCTTAAAACCCACCAGTCCAGAAGCCTGATCCCAAGGAAGATAAGCTGTAACACACCTGCACATGCATCAAAACCAGAAACACTGAGCAATAAAGTTATTCAGGTAAGTGTCTCTAATGAAATAAACCCACAGAGAAACAAGTGGCACACTATCTACCAGATGTATGGAATTAGTGCATTATAATGACACCCTGCAGATAGGCATAATTAAGAATCAAGATTCCCATTATAAATCCTTATTATTAAGGGGTTCATAACCTATTGTACAAACTTGCCCAGGGCTAGAGCAGAGCAGACGAGATAACAGCTCCAGCAGCATATTTTAGTCTTGAAAGCTACTTACAAAGTTGGGTTTAAAGGTTATCAACACTTGAAATTTCTGCAATTTCAAGTAAGTGGCGAGGGTTAAGACTTCATTATTTCTAAGCTTCTACACTGGAGGGATGGGACAGATTTGGATTTAAATTATATAGATAATATATAAAAACCCAAACAGACAAGCTGCTTCTACAGTTTAAAAACCCCTCTAGGTACTACAAACACCCCAATGACAAAACCACCAGCCTCATTACAGCCTAATGAGTTAGCTCCAAATAGCAGGGGAGAAACAGAAGGGTACAATAGGTCAGTGGGTGATGCTGGGGGAGCACAGAACGCCTCCATTCCATACCAATACCACAGCCACAAACCCCAAACACAGCCAAGGTAAGATCAAGCATGAGCTGTATGGTTGCCTGAACAACATGATCCCTCCTGCACACAAAGCCTGATTCTGAACCATCAACAGCGTGGCTGAAACTTTGTTTTGGACAGTTACAAGGTGCTCCAAGCCATTTCCAACTGGTTTATGGGTTTTCTAGTAAACAGGAGCAAGTTATTTTGGGGTTGCTGGGAGAAAAAGAAAGCAGAGCTATATAAGCAAGATTGAGGATTTGCTTTTTTAATTGCTGACTTGTGAAATCATCTCTCAAGAGATGTGGGATGCAGTCCGGAGGGGATGGAAGAGGTCAGCACGAGCCCATGACTCAAGTGGCAATTGCACAACAGTGCTGAACACCAACACCCTGCAAAAGAGAATCACAGAATGGTCTGGATTGTAAAGAACCTTAAGATCATTCAGTTCCAACCCTCCAGCCAAGGACAGGGACACTTTCCTCTAGACCATGATGCCCAAGGCCTGTCCAGCCAGGAATACGAATGGTCTGAATGGAAAACCAGCTTTAATTAGGCTTTTTACCCATCTCAAAATGAATACCCAATTTACACCACAAGATCCATCAATGGCAATAATGCCCTTTAGCTGGTACTTTCCATGGGGGTTGGAACTGGGTGATCTTAAGGTCCTTTCCAACCATAACCATTCTATGATGCTATGATTTTCCAGGCTTCTCAGCGCAGTGCTAATCACACTGGCCCAACTCCTCCTGCTTCTCATTCCACTTTCAGGAAACATCCTTGAAAAAACACCTCAGGCAGCCTTCCCAAAATGAAGTCCACTGCACTGGACATGCTGCTTCACATTTCTTAGCTGCATCTCTAAGCCCACGCTGCATCTCCCAGCCCCCAGGGATACATACTGAACTTGCTGCAGCTTCCAAGAATCTCACAGATCCACAATAATTGGCCTTTGACATGACAATAACACAGATAACAGAGGTGCAAAGCCAACAGAAATAGGGGCAGCTTTTGTAAAAGCCAACATGACACAGGCTCAAAATACCACTGTGATTAGGATGCTCACAGGAAGGGGGCAAACCAAGAAGATGCTGTGTGCAGACCTTCACCTGCAGACATTAGAGCAGCTGCTGCTTTAACCAGCAGTAAGGTCCTGCCTGCTTCCCTGTTTATCCTGCTGATGCAAGGCACAAGTGAGCTAATGAACTATCCCCAGCAAAGTCTTTGGTTAACCGTACCTGGTATTACTAACTGGCTCAGGAGAGACCTTTAGCAGTCTTCCAACACCTAAAGGGGCTACAGGAAAGCTAGAGGGTTGGAACTGGATGATCTTAAGTTCCTTTCCAATCCAAACCATTCTATGATTCTCCTGTTTACTAGAAAACCCATAAACCAGTTGGAAATAGTTTGGAGCACCTTGTAACTGTCCAAAACAAAGTTTCAGCCGCACTGTTAATGATTCAGAATCATCAATCAATTAGATTTCATGACAATAGCCTGTAGGGACAGGACAAGGGGAATGGCTTTAACCTGCCAGAGGGGAGACTGAGATGAGCTCTGAGGCAGAAGCTCTTCCCTGTGAGGGTGCTGAGGCGCTGGCACAGGGTGCCCAGAGAAGCTGTGGCTGCCCCATCCCTGGCAGTGTTCAAGGCCAGGTTGGACACAGGGGCTTGGAGCAACCTGCTCTAGTGGAAGGTGTCCCTGCCCGTGGCAGGGGGTTGGAGCTTTAAGGTCCCTTCAACACAAACCAGTCTGGGATTCTATGACATTGCACCCCTGAAGGTGGAAGTGAAGCTCCTCATACCCAGCTGGGCTATGTCCTTGGAGCAGAGGGGATGGCTGGGTTGCAGCATCCCCCAGCGTGTCTGAAAGAGCAGGAGGAGGATTAGGGACAATACCTGCTGGCTCCTTACTGCAAGCGTAGTCCTGGGAAACTTGGATCTGGGCCATGAACTTCATTTCTAGATTGGTGACAGCACATAAATCACTTCTGGTTTAAATTACAATGCTTCAGCTTATGTTCTCAACATCACCATCCCAGCAAGCAGAAGCCTCATATTTCATCACTCAATATATTCTGTGTATATAAAATATACCAGCCTGTGTTATGAGCTCAGGGTAACAAATACCAAAGGCCTGGAGAAAATAATGCTCAATTTATTAATTCCAACTTAAACTACAAAAGCAAGCCAGTTGTTCCAAGCTCATTTCAATGCTTCAGCTCCCATGCTCTTATCCCCCTCCAGCAGCATGTGCTTTCCACATACAACACAAGGACTCACTAACACTGTTATTTATTTCTAGATGTTCTGCAACTGCTCATTACTGATCAGGGCACACGCATTTTCTGGCTTAATATGGTCTCTGAGAAACTCATTTGGATTGGGATCAGGGACTGTTGCTTCATAGCACTCTCCAGTCTGTGTTTTTGTACAAATCTGAACTCAAATCAAAAGGAAAGGAACTCAGAGCATAAACCTGCATTTCTCAACCAGCGTGTGGTCGATCTGCAGTTTCAGAGCCCTCCAAATAGCACTCTCTGACAAACACCTAGTAAAATTTGCTGTTAACATGACAAGAAAAGCGGCCAACTGCACATTGCATCTGCTCACAGCGGTGGGATGGCTGGATGCTGGTTATTCTGACTCCACACTAAAAATAGGCAACCCCCCCCCTTAAGTATATTGAATCAATTCACTGTCTTCACAGCTACGTTTTCATGCTGTCACATCCTAACTCACAAAGCCAAAAATGTCAGGCTCTTAGTGCAAAGGTTGCCTCCAGCCTGCGGGATGCACAGGGCATGGGGAAGGCAACTTGGAGAGTTGAGACAGAGCTACAGAAACCCTGGTTTAAAACGAAAAGCTTCTGAAGTGCTGGAAGATGTGATGTAAACTGGAAGAGAACATAATGAAAGACTGGATTTAGTAAGGCCACTGAGGCTGGACACTTCTGCTCCTGAAGAAATGTCCCGAAAACCAATAATCACAAGACCTTTACGTAAGCAAAATATCCATCAGAGCACCAGTAATTTATACAGAAGAATCAAAAGCTTCTGATTTAGAAACACTGAGTTAATACACTAGAAAAGTTAACAGAAACTGAGCAGATGTGAACTGCAGTTACATTATTCTAGTGCACTGGATGGACACAGGCTAAGTTAGATCCATGTTCAGCTTTCAACTGGTGACCTACAAGAAGGGAGAAATCTCTGTGTATTGAGGGCATTTTCACAGATACTTCTGAATGGGTGGATGGAGGCTTCTGCCACACACAGGGGAACTGATAAGCTGCAGTGTCTCATTGTATTTTGCAAACCTGCCTTAGGGAGAGCCACCCAGGATACCTGTCTAGTTCCAGGTGGATTTATATGATTCAGAGGGCTGGCAAATATCATTCTTGTTATGTCTAAACCTTGCTGCTAAATACAGGAATAAAGTCTGCTTTATCCACACCAGAACACCAACCAGTTTTACCTATAAAACCAGTGAATTTTCTTCATTTGGCTTGGCTTAGTTCACTATTGAGTTATGATTTTAACAAGCCATTTGCAGAAGAAACACAAAAGCTTTCACTTCAAAAAGCAAAGCAGGATGGAGGAAATCTCGCCATTCCGGGCAAAGGGAAAAGAGACACAAGGGATGATGTAAGAATTCCTGACCTTAGCACAGGAAAAACAAGAGGAAGCGTTGGGATATGGAGATAATAGAATAATCAGCCTAAATAATTAAGTTGATTCAGATCCTGATGGACACACTTGTTTAGAAGAGCAGAAACGGAACAAAAATACTGACCACATCACTGCTTTTCCCCTAAACAAAAGACAGTTATAAACCATTTCAAACAGGCAAAGGGGCAATCGGAATGAGAGCTTGGAGACAAGGGGCAGTTCTAGGTAAGGGATGTTGATGGAGAAGCACACCAAGCCCACCCCACACTGAAAGCAGGCTCTGCCTGGTCCCACCAGCCAAACCCAGGGCAAGTGAGGTGTTAAATACCTGAACCAGGAGCAGAAATTCAACCTTTTAGGAGGTAAAGGCTGCTGGCAACCAAGGAAGGAGCCTTGTGACCCACAGGGCATGGTCCTTGGCCCATGCAAGTGCAAACACACCACGTCAAGCCAGAAATGAGATGTCCAGCCTGAGTGCTGCAGGTGGGATGGATACAGAGAGGATGAACATGTTATCTCAACTGTGTTTCTCACCTAAACACCAGTAAAACCTACAGCTTGGGCCATATGGGAGCCATCACCAGGTAAGCTGCATGAGCTCCTCAGAACAAACCCGCTGAGCTTCCCCAGGCACAAAACCAGCAGCTCTCCCCTGAATAACAAGAGAAATATTTGCATTTTCTTTCAACCCAAGCTGGCAGCTCTGAATTTCAACTTCTGGGTGTCCTTGTTAGGCAGTGGCAGGTTTTACATCAAGAGCTTTTCCTGAAAGTTTCACATTTCAATGCAAATGTTCTTAATCCTCAACTGTAAGCCTGTAATTGAGGCACTAACTCCACGAGGTACTTAAGCACCCAAGCAGCCCCGACAAGGTTAATGGAGCTCAAGTACTTCAAGGCTTCCCATAGCAGCCACAGCCTCTAAGGACTTGCTCCCCAGCTCTTCACAGCCTGCAATGGAAGTTATGACACATGTGCCATTTACTCCTCGTATCCATCCTTATGTGATATCAAAAGCCCCCCAGATGGGTCAGCACCAGGTAAAACAGCACAACCACTGTTACCACAAATGGGAAAGAATTCCTTCTGGGACACAGCGAAACATGGAGCACCACTGCAATCATTCATAGGAGATGATGGTTGTCCAGTGCCATAATGAGCTGCAGAATATTCATTAATACTTTAACTAATTCACTTGCTGGGGGTAATGCATCAGTGCTGGACTGTGCATCTCCTTTTATGCAAAGTAAAATGCATGTTTTATTCAGTTCCCTGCTCCTTTTGAAGGAGGTTTAATCTCTTCCTAAAAGAGCTAAAGAAAGAACACAAAGAAGCTACCTCATTTTGTGAAAGTGATGCTAGAACCTCTGAGCCCCAACGTTCATTACAAATTCACCACTAGAGCCCACTCACTTGAGAGCAGAGAGCTGGAAGTGGAGGATTAAGGGATGTCAGGAGCCAGGTCTGAGGCTAATTCTCAGTAGCCTGCCTCATTCCTTAACCATTGAACACTGCACAGATCATTTCTCTTACCAACACCTATGACCCACAAGAGCAGGAAACTGAAACAGCACTGTGCCTCACCTCCAGACCTCTGCTCTGAGCATGGATACAGGTATGGGCTGGCGATATCAGGTTGCACAGATGCATCTCCTGGATCAGGTGTTTATCAAGAACAACCACACTGCAATCCTCAAAACACCGCAAAGTAAAGCAGCCTGCCCTGGTGCAGGGTGTCGTGGCTGCACTGGCAGGAGCAGAAATGAACAATGGAGATAAATTGCAGGAGCTGCACCACATCAGAAACCTCTGTTATAAACCACTAAACCTGAATTCCTGAAGCCAAGATACTACCCAGCATCTCTGCATTTTGCCAAAGCCAAATGTCTCCCCTCTTCTTCCACCTGTACAAACAGAGCCCATTTATCTGCTATTTGCATTTAGGGGTTTTCATTTCATCACCCCACTTTGTGCTGCAAGAACCATCAAATCATAGAATGAACCAGGTTGGAAAAGACCTTTAAGTTCATCCAGTCCAACCCTTCCCAGCACTGCCAAGGCCACCACTAAACCATGTCCCCAAGTGCCACATGTACGTGTCTTTCAAATCCCTCCAGGGACGGTGACTCCAGCCCTGCCCTGGGCAGCCTGTTCCAATGCCTGAGCACCCTCTGGGCAAGGAATTGTTCCTCAGCTCCAGCTAAACCTGCCCTGGGGCAGCTTGAGGCCGGTTCCTCTTGTCCCATCCCTTGTTCCTTGGGAGCAGAGACCAGCCCCCTCCTGGCTCCATCCTCCTGTCAGGCAGTTGCAGAGAGCGATCAGGTCCCCCCTGAGCCTTCTCTTCTCCACACTAAACCCCCAGGTCCCTCAGCCCTTCCTCATCACACTTGTGCTCCAGGCCCTGCACCAGCTCCGGTGCCCTTCTCTGGCCCCACTCCAGCACCTCAATGTCTCTCTTGCAGTGAGGGGCCCAGAACTGACACAGGATTCGAGGTGCAGCCTCACCAGTGCCAAGCAGCACTGCTGCTGGGGACGGTGCTCCCCAATGCCTGTACATGGCTTTTATCAACCTGGTGGCATCTAAGAGACAGGAAATGTTTGTCACAGCTTCTTCACAGTTTTTAGAGGACTATCTGACAACCTCCTCAAGCCCAGGTACTGTTCCTCTGCCGCTTCTCCCAGGAGAAGAATCCCCACTGATTACTCTGTCAGAAAGCTTCATTCCCAGCTGAGCTGTGGTAGCTCAGTGAGTGACTGTGATAAAGTTCTACTTCACCTTGGTCTGTCTCCTTTAGCACAGACTGATCTATCAAATGGATAAAAGGACCTGGAAAAAGCCCAACACAGCAGAAGCTGGGGCAAGGGGAGAAGAAACCATTCAACACCTAGGACGTGGCTGAGGATGATCAGACAGCATAGGCTCAGAATAAAGCAAAGTTCTTTCACACCCCTTAGTCTTTGTTTAACAGCTTACTAGTCATATCAGACATGTACATTGCCTTGCATCCAGAGAGACCCAGAATAGCCTACTGAGAGAAAAATCAGGTCAGCCCCTCCTGGATCACACCCTGGTGGGAGGGTTTGCTGAGCAAACACCAAGGGACTCCAGTACCACGCTGCAGGACATGAGGTTTGCCTGCCTGTGGCAGGGCTTGTCCATGAACCAGAGCACATGTACAGGGCTGGAGCTGCTCTGTGGAGGAGGAAGGCAGAGCAGAGGTGAGTTAATCCACCCCAGGAAGGGGGCTGGCAGCCGAGCCAGGCACCAAACACCCCCCACCCCACCCCCTTCAGGAGCATAAACAGTCCCTTCTCCTATACAAGCCCCACAGTGAGCACCACCACCCTGCGCTCATCTCCCATCTGCTAAGTGTTCATGATGACAAACCAACCTCTCTCTTAAACCCTCAGCCAAGTTTGGAAGGATTCAAGTATTTATGCTGAGTAGGAGCTCTCCCCCCTCACCCACCTCCCTGCCCCCACCTTGCTTCCCCCTCAGATGGAGCATGGAGCATTTGCAGTCCTCACCCCTATCCCTGGGCAATACATTGCTGTTTGCTTTCCTGATTTCTCTGGCTTACAAAGAGTTTCCATGGGACAGCAGCTGAGGGGGCACCACGTGCATGCCTGCTCCCATGAAGGAGCTGGTGGATCAGGAGGCAGATGGGACAAGCTCAACAGACTCCTCTGCAGTTCGGAGCACAAAGCGGCGCTGACAGCATCTGCTATTTGGGCCAGGTCCTCAGCGCAGGGGAGCTGCAACTGGGAACAGGGATAAGCTTTGCCAAGTGAATCATTTCTTCCCCATCCCACCCTTTTGGCAAAGCCAGCACCACCTTCCACTTCCAACAAAGGGCATTGGCAGTGCTTGGCTGGGGAAGGGACATGACCCTTTGCTTCCAAGCAGCAGA
>NW_009912378.1:60887-82157 GCF_000696875.1 Nestor notabilis
GCGATGCTGGCTGGATCCCATGGATCCCATCTGCCCACAGACATAAACAGGTCCCTCCCCAAGTCCCAGGGGCCCCACTGACACACCTATTGCTGGCAAAGCCAGTGGGCAACACCCACAGCCTCCTGTCTGCTGCAGCTGCGTGTTGCATGGAGCTGCACATGGATCGCTTTCCTCTCCAGTTGCCTGCATAAAGACTATGAAAATTAACAGAATAATGCCCATAAATCTGCCATTGTTTCCCCTCAACACACAGGAAAAGCCAAATCGTTGCTAACAGGGGTGGCTCAACAGGGCTTTATATCAGCCTGATAACTTCAGAGGCTGCAATTCTAATTCAGAGCAGCTGCATTATCCCATTCAGGGAATTAATGAAACCTCCAAGCACAGCACTAACTGATGCTTAAATCTCACTGCTGCCATTATGACCAGCACATACAAATCACTGCAAAGAAACCCCAAACACTCCCCATAGAAGCATCTTTACTGTTTCTTAACCATCACAGGTGGTTTATTTTACCGAAGTATTTACCATATAAACTCCTATCAGCAGATCCATTTTATGTTGCTTCTATAGAAGAATGCTCTGGGAACCGTGCCCCTCCTGCTCACAGCATCAGGGTGCTACCAGGAGTCAGGAGACCCAAAATGCCTCTGTAGTCTTTAGAAATCTAAGAGCAAATCAAGGTAAAGGCAGTGAATCACCAGCTGATAGTCTGTCCCCTTTCTTATGACAGTATTTCACTTTCCATAGTGTTTTCAGTGGGAACAAAACCATCCTGCAAGAAGAGGCTATTGTCATCTCTCAGATGGGGAAACTGAGGCAGGGAGGAGAAACCTTTGTCCAGGCTCATTCTGGCTGGTCCATGACAGGCAAATCAGTGCTCTAGCCACAGGATGCTGCTCCCAGATTAAAGCAATTCCACAAATTGTTTAAATTACACCAGAAACCAGGAAGACAAAACCATCAGGTTTTAGAGTACAAATCTAAGTTAGACCTGCCCTGCTGCAGCCAGATGAGAATTCTTCACATTCTTTCTCTGCTTTCCTCACCTCAGCAGAATGGGAAGGAAAAGCAGGTTTTCCTCCTGTGGCTTGTTAGGCTGACACTGGGTGGAAATGATGCTCTTTGTTTACAAGCAGGGAAGCAGGTCTGGGGGTTGTTCCTCTGAGCAGAGGAAACACAGGCACACTAACACTTGACCTCTGCTACTACATGCAGCACTGCAAAGCCAAAGGCTTCTTCCCTTTCAATATCTGCTGCAAACAATTCAGTTCAGCATGAAAAGCACAGTGAGAATTACCCAGTCTTTTCAACTCTGGCTTCTGCTGCAGGTTCCTTCACTAACATTGTGATTCAACTGACCCAGGTGATTAACAGCAAAGTCTCTACAACCAAAACAACTACAGAGGAAAATAGATCTATTTGGCCCCTGAAACACTGTAGTGAGTGAGAGTATGAACTGAAGGATAACCTCATACCAAAGAGGAATTCCCACTTTGCTTTTAGCACCTTTGAGTATCTCCCTCATCCATAAAAGACGATTTTATCTCTATCAGAGAGGCAGCTGAGCATCACTCAGCACACAGAGGACAGACGAGCAGGGGCACAACCAGCCCATGCCCAGCACACACAGCTCCACACCCCCAGCACCACGGCAGGGGTTTTATTTCCTCTCAGTGTACAAAGAGTGGTTCATGTGAGCTTATCTCTTGTGCAGTGCTGCTGCTCCACCAGCAGAGAATCATCTCCAAAGAATGTTTCAGTAATGCTGCGGTGCTGAATTTCAGAGGGACACTTAATCTCGCCCGAGTGCTTCACTAGGGCCAACTTTCTGAGCATGAAATATTTAACTATCCATAGGCTTCCTGGGCTATAATAAAGTGACTGCTAACAAGCCTCTGAAATAAATATGTGAAGAGGAAAGTGGAAGATGTTAAATACCTAAAACAAAGTCTAATTACTCCCTTCCTTCCATCCCCTGAACCCAGGACACTGTTCACCCCTCTGGCAGCAGGGACCCAGAGACAAAACATCTCCCCTCTGGATGCTGGGAGAGTCCATAGGGGAAGAACTGGAAAGAGGAGGTCAACATGGATTTGGGAAGAGCACCGTTATCAACTCTCCCTCATTCTGGGGATGTAGAACCACATCTGGCTTGCCAAAAAGAAATCAAGCCCTGAATGTGAGCAACTTAAACTTTGTAAAGCCCCTCACTTCTTGCAGTTCTCCCCCACTGCGATTAACCCAGTCTTTTGGCATCTGACACCCTAAACACAAGCAAGCATTTGACTGTTACTACAATGTGAGAGTTAGTACAAATAATGAGAACCAGCCAGAACCCCCACCCGTGTGGAAGAGAGGAGCTCATGCTGTACACATTCATTCCTGGCACAGAAGCTCTTAAGCAAGGTCAGCCTTACCTCATCCCACTCGGAAGCAAAGGACGGGGACTTCTCCAGCCTTTTCTTCCCAGTGCTGCAGTTGGAGAGCGATTCGCTCCGGCTCCCCATGGCATCGTCCTCTGTCGGGGAGCAGGTCAGAAGATCAGAGTCCGATTTCGACAAGCTGCGGCTGAGTTTGAGCTCAGCTTTGGGTTTGCTGCCCGGGTGGGCTCTGCCCACAGCTCTGTCCCCCTCTTCCTCAGCACCGCTGGGGTGCTGGGGCACGTGGGGCGTGACTACAGCTCCAGGATCCGCCCGGTTGACATGCGTGTGCTGCACGGTCGCGTAGACCACTTTCTGGGTTTGGTCTGGAGAGCTGGTCCGTACTGAGCCACAGGCAGGTAAGGCAGCATCCTCCAGCTGCATAGCACGTGCCTGGCTTGTAGCTTCTGTGCCTCCTTTCTCCACGGAGGAAACGAGCCTGAAAGGGTCCTCACTTATCTCACAGATCGGGGAAGAACCGTGAAGCAACCCTGAAAACTGCTCCGGAACCTGGATGTCCTGACCATCAGCAGAGTCCTGGCTGCGGCCGCCACTGCTCCTCCTGTGGTCTTCAAGGAGATGAAAACAGGGCAGGGGGGAGGAAGTTAAAAACATGGAAGAAACAGCAAAATTCCATCTCTCCCCCCTGCCTTCCCTCAGCAAGGGAGGCAGAGATAAAGAGAGAACAGTTCCGTATTGTTCCGTGTGCTCAACTTGTACCCAAAGTCATGGCATTTATGAAATTCCAAACACTGGCCTGATTTATGCAATCTGGCAGCTCTCCTTGTTGTTTTATTCCTGTTAACACTAACTATCAGGCCTTGCTATATAAGGCTAAGAGAAGTGCTAACTATATCCTGCAGAGAGAGCAAGTGAGGTAGGAGAAGCGGAGTCGGAGGCTCCTGGAACATCTGATAGATTTCCATAAAGGCCAAAGTGTTATTTAGAGCAGCGCTCCCTGCTCTTGGCACGAGCTGCAGGGTGGGGAAGCTTCTGGACTGTAATCAACCTGCCAGTTCCAAAATGCATTCCCCAAAAACAACCACTGCTTTCCTCCTTAGTGGTTTCCGAGTTTAACCTCTCCTCCTTACTCAGGGGAGAGAAATAAACAGTTGAGGCAATAAAAAGACTTGTTCAAGAAGTCTCTCTCTCACAGGGGAAGCACTGAACACAGCATGGTCTCATCTGCTAAGGCAGTGGAGCACCGGCTGTCCCAGAAACACAACACTGTTACACCAACATCTTTAATATCAGGTACCATGGTCCTGCATCGATCATGAATAATTGACTGATCCCAACTGCCAAGTGTGTGCAGAGACATACATGCACTCACCCTGGCCACAGCTGAACGTGCATTTGAACTGTAAAAGCAAAACTCTGTAAAGATAAGAGCTTAGCTTTCATTCACCAAGGATTCCTATATCCACCCATAATTATTTGCAAGTTTGAACCACTTTCATTTAGTGCTGAAGAAACACTCTGCATTCTGAAGACTAAAAAAATGATGCTGCAAAAGAACAATAAAGCAAAGCAGCCCCATAACGTGGCTCTGAAATGTAGGGAGGATGTTCAGACCCCGATAACATGGCTCTGAAATGCAGGGAGGATGTTTAGATGTGAAGAGGAAATTGCTTGCTTTGCGAGACAGCAGCTCTCAGAAGCCAAGGCAAAGGAATCCTCATTTCAGTGAGGCAAAATACACTAGTGAGATTTACTTATCTCTAACTGAAAGCAGCCTATTGGCAACAAAAGAGAGATCAGCTTCTTCCCCAGAAGCACCCCTCCCAGCACTAAACTTGACCAGATCATTTTCACACGCTAACACCCATCTGCTTTTGTGTCCTCACACTAGGAATGAAGCAGGAAAAAATTAGCCACTGGTCTTTGCAAGCCAGCTTAGATGGGCTGTACTGTGGCCTCTGTCTGCTGAACAGACAGAGGTGTTCTGAGCAGAGCTGGTCCCTCTCACCAGCCTGTGTTTACTCCACAGGATGCTCAGAGCAGTTTGCCCCATTGGCAGCTGAGTCAGGAGCAGCAGCAGCCCGAGCGGAGGTTGACTGCCCGGGCAGCGTGCCGTAGACCACGCTTCCCACTGGGATCAAGTGATGCGAGGCCTTATTGCAGTCTGGATGCTATGAGTTAAAGATTCCAGGACAATGAAGTAGTTGTTGATGATCCTGCACGGGCACATGAACCACAAGTTGTGTGACTGAGGTTGCCAAGGGGGAGGCACATTCCCCGTGGGCAGGTGGCGTCACCAGCACCATTCCCAACACTGGGGAGTGCCAGTAACAGCACCCCGTCAGGAGATCAAAAGACCAGACTATGTTCAGTTACTTTGCGTAAAGTTATGAAGCTGTAATGGTGGAGAGAAACCCAAGGGGAGATCAGACATGCTGCATTCACAGGACAGACTGGTCTGAATAAGGTAAAGCTACTGACCTGGGAAGAGGAACACAGCACTGAAGGGACAGTCGCAGTAACCTAATGTGGAGGGAAAAACTCCTGCAAAATCAACAGCCTTTCTTCTCAGCCTCTTTCCTTCCCTGGGAATCATTTCTTCCGTGTCCCAGCTTAACCTTTACTGACATTTCTGCTGAAGGCAGAGAGGAGGCTGGTGAAAGTTTATGCCACATGCTGGAACACTTGAGTCCAGCCAGAACAAAATGCTTCAAATCTAGCTCCAGAGCCTCACAAAAGGACTGCTGTTGAACAGAAATCACAGCCACCATTCATCCTCAAGCCCATGAAGGACTTGAAATACAAGGGAGCTGCCAAGGAAGGAAGGGATGAAGCAAGAGCAACAGCAGTTGCTCAGAAGGTGTGAGGAACATCATGAAGGAGATGTTCAGTGTGTTTCAGAACCTGCCCTGAAAGCTGCAGACAGAAGAACTCATGTAGGAAGAGTCATTTGTTTCTTCTTATCATTGAGGTGCATGTGGCAGGAACCCTGAGGGTTAACCAGGCCTTAGCCTTTGGGGTTTCAACTAAAGGGGCCTCGGGATCAACCAGAACAACCACTGGCCATGTCAGGAAGATAGACCTTTTTGGGACAGGTTACTGACATGATCCAGCTGATTGTGCTGATTGCTTTTCTTGTGGCACGAAGATGAAAACAATAGTCATTTTCCAAGGGTGTAGTGAATTTGGAGAAGGGAAAAATAATATTCAGGTGCTAGAAAAGCCAAGAACCCCCCGTTCCATCCATCTGCTGCACTCCAAGGGATGTGAAAGCACCTTCCTACATGTTTAAACTCAGAAAAGGAGTTGTCCTTAACACAGGGACTTCTGTCCGGCTCCCCTAAGCTGATCTTACACCCAAACACAGACATCTGGCTGATCCCGGCTTCTTCAGCCAATGCCTGCTGCAGGTTTCACCAAGAGGAGAGGCTGCTTCCAGCACCTTAACAGGAACACGAGCCCCTTTCTGGGTACAGCATGTCAGCTTCCCAGGCAGGATTCAGTTACGGGCTTCCCTGCCAGCAGCCTGATGATTCCAGATATGAAGCACTTCCCTAAACTCCTAACACTGAGCTGCAACTGCCCTGCCTTGATTGAATTTCTTTTCCTATATATCATCAGCAGGATTTGTTCCATGTCCCTGGATTAGGAGAATGAAGCTGTTATTGCAGTTGCTTTTTGCTTAAGCTCCTCAACCTCAAAACTAGCAAGGGCATACCCTAGCTTCTAACTTTGATATGGAAAAGGCTCCCTGTGCTACATCATGCCAGAATTTGTCAAGTGAGGAGCATGCAAAACTATCTCCTGTGGCATAGAAAGCCAGCAAGGAGGAAACTGGCCTTTATAGTGCACTTTAGAAGTGCAAAAATAACCTTCAGCTGCAGTAAAACTGAACCAAAGGCTCATTTACAGTGAGGTACTGCATGTGAAATCCAGACCTGTACAGTGTGCTCCTGGATTAGTCTCACCAAGCTCAGTCATTCTGGGTAGAGTTTGTCCTGCAAAAGCTGCCTGAACTTGTGCTCTTCTGTACTCCCTCCCCTATTCCCCTTTAAGGAAAGGCAGTAAAACACTGCCCTAGTTGCTTAATATGATTCTGCAGAGAAGCTTCTAAACACATGATGACAACAGAAATGAGGGCTTGGACCTGAGACATGGAAAGGGATCTGTCCTCCAGCCACGATGAAACCAAAGGAGGGCATGTAGGCTGTGGTTCTACACTATCATTCATCTCATGGTAAACCAACCTTTGTTTGCAATACCCATGTGTCCCCAAGGATTTCCTAAAGTCATATCCATCCTGCTGCTCCTGTGGCCATAATCTGGCTCTGTGGAGAGATATTTCCTTTAAATCTCTCTGCAGCCTGTTTTGGTTTTTATTGCTGGCTCATTTCAGACCTTGGTTTAGAGCTCAGTCGTACCTCTGGTTGAACCAGTATAGCCACAAAGAAAAACTCTAGCAAGAGGAAGGGCAAAGTAGGCACTTCAAGCTGGGCTTCCTATGGAAGCAGCACAGCAGAACCTCAACAAATACCAGGTTTTAAAACTATCCGAAGGAACCAATTGAGTCCTACCTGCAGCTGATTACTGCCGACAGCCCTTGTGAAGACTCTCCTGAGAAGCAAGACAGACATCAACACTCAGCAGTGTTTTCTGCATCCATCCTCCATCAGGTCTCTGAACGCAGGAGGAGGTGAACTGTCTCCTCCCGGTCAGTCCACACACAGCTCACCACCCTTGGCCTTGTTACAAGTCCTGAACACCCTGACTTCATGCATGTGATTGCACGTAGTTTCCTTACCAAAAGGGATGGGAAAGCATTTGGCTTCAAACACTTCTGATACTCTGCCTAAAACATGAGGCCAACTTTTCCCAGTACTCCAGCATGTGACTGCAAACTGCTGCAAGGGACACAAAAGGCAACCAAGGCCAGGCGGATAATACCACATTCATCTCTTCACTGGATACAAGACAACTCACAGCCAGAGAAACAAAGGCAGCTATCACATATGAAAGGCACCATTAAACCCAGCATGCCTGAAATTCAGCCTTTCAGCTGCCCTCAAAAGCCCTTCTCAATCCCCCACAAGAATCAGGGTCCTCCTCTTCCGACCAAAGGCTCCTCCAGAATGCATCAAGTAACATCTAGAATCCCAGTCTCTCAGATTGAGAGCCAAGAAGCAATTCAAAGCCATGTTCAGCCAGCTCCTTGTCTTGGGATTGAGCTGCTGCCTTTGATGCTCCAGGACCCTTCTGATCCAGAGGTGGGAAAATTCTCTAACACCCCAAATAAGGCTCCTTCAGCCCTTGTTTAACTTCTTGCCAAAATGATTCTGTTACTCCCTAAATCCATCTTCTCCCCCATCCCTATCAGTATATACCTTACGTTTCATACTTGCTACATCTACTTCCATATGTCCTTCTGGCATCTGACCCCAACTACTGCAAAAGCAGGAAACATTTACTTTTGTTCCCAGTGCAATAAAGCAGATTTCAAAGCTGATCCACTCTCCCAGAGCAGTTAGAAAACTCTTGTGCAGAAAGAGGCAACCTGTAAGGCTGGGACAGAACGAAGGGATGAACAACACACACCAGGAGAGTAGCCAGTGTCTCTTTTCATATTGGGGTTGAGAAGCCTGAAGTCCACAAGCAGAGGTGGAAGATGACATAGGCCCCTGTCAAAGCTCAGCAGCTCCTGCAGTATAGGGAGAGCTGCCGGCTGGGGACATGGTCACACATGTGCTCATGCCACAGGGATCACTCTGGGATGTCATGGAATCAGCTGGTACCCTCTGGAGAAGGAAGAAACAATCATGTCTCTTTCTCCAGGTCCACCAGGAAGAGCAATGGAAGATGGCCCCAACAAGCTGAAATGCAAGAGATGAGAAACCTACGGGCTGGGCCCCTTCTCCCAAGGAGCAGCTCTTCACCTCCACCAGATCCACAGCTCCACCACATCAGTCAGTGCTAATTGCATTTAAGAGAGCAGACAAAGTCCTGGAAGATGAGAAAACTCAACTGCATCCTTGGATTTTTCCCACCACTACAGTGGGAAGGGCTCTAGGTCTGTTACAAAAACAGTAACACTGTCCACAGACCAAACCCTGAAGTCCCAGCTATTATCTTTCTAGCTCTTCATTATGACATGACTTCACTCTGGATCCTTAACAGGCTTCCTGTTAAGATGCTTCCTGTAAGCTCTCCATGAAATGGGGCTTAGATGCCTTCAGTACTAATGTCTTCATGTGTTCAGAGGACAAAGCAGATGCATTACTTTGAGGTTTTATTTTAATCTGACACACAATTATGACACACCTTCACTCATATTCATGAAGCCTGGACACAGTAGCTAGACAAAGGAGCAAAGCAGTTAGGAATAGCTCACACTTGAATAACCAGCAATAGCTGCACACTGAAAAGATAGCCTGAAAGCTTCTGGTTCAATGGCTGTCACCCAAGGACTATTCCTGGTTGAGACCACAAAGCACCAACCTGAAAAGCATCCTAACTTTGCCTCCGGCAGCAAGTGGCTTTGGCAAATGCTGGTGGGAAAACAATGACCTCTTGTGCCACCCTATCCAAGCTTGGAGTAGAGCAGGACTCAGGGAATGAAAGCTATCATGCTGCAAGAAGGGAAGAAAAAAAGCTGCAGGTCTTACAGAGCAGTCAATGAGGCATCACATCAAGTCCTCATTATCCTCTGTTCATCCTCAGTGAGATGGTTTCCAGGTTTAGAGTCCAAATTAAATCCTTCAAAATTCCTGCTCAGGACTTTTGAATAAAGCAAGAGATGTTTTTCCTTTAATCTTTTGTTGTTGTTGAAGGAAAGCCAAAAAGCCCGGCACCAGCCAAACACAAGAGACAAGGTGTTCCCAGATCCCTTGTAAAGCACAGGAGTCCCTCTGGGAGAAAAGAGACTAGTTTGATACTTAACCTGGCTATACAGTGGATTTTCAGTCAGTTGTAGAAAGGAGCTTGCTCGACACGTGTTTGCTTTTCTCCTTTGTTAGTTTACATCTCAAATTAGCTTTAATACACTGGGGGATGCTGATTTTAAGACCAGGATAGCAGGGCAAATCATCTGCTGGTATAAACATGCGACACCAGCAGGTCTTCAAGTTCAGCTGGATGGAGAATACAGTTCATCTGAATGCTTGTATCAGCTCATCTCTTCCACCCCTCTGCATTCACTTGACTCTGCCCAGGAATTGCTTATTTTCCAAGTTAACAGAGGAGGTCTTTGCAATCTCTTAGTTGTCAGAATAGAGCTGCCCTTCCTCCGTGTACATTTTGTACAGGAACATTTAGATCTCTCCTTTCTAAAAGTGAAGATTACCAGGAAACAAAACAATTGCAGTGCTGATCCAGCAACCCCACCCAACAAAGTTTAACTGTTCCAGTTACTCTCTGCCCTCTATATTTTCCTTTAAATGCATCTAAGCAAACAGCTCTGCTCTTTGAATGGGCACTTACCTTTCGTTTTCCTATCCACTGCAACGGGCTTCTTAGTTTCTGCTGTAAGCAGCAGCTCGTAAGGGTGTTCCTCTTCCTCAGCTCCACTTCCCCTGCTCTTTCCTCGTGCACCAGAGGCCTAATGAAAAACAGCATAATGTAGAGCTCCACAAAGCAGTGCTATTTATCCCAGCAATAAAGCACAAGGCCTCTTTATGCCATGATTCAAGCGAGGAATTGGCAGATGCAACACCTTCGCTGTGCAGTGGGATCCAAAATGTAATACTCCCTTTTTTTTACCCCCTCAAAAAGCCACCCAAACCCCCTTTATTTTCTAGTATTTAAGGTTGCTGACAACTTTCTAGCACTGGGTGATTCACTGTGCCAGGTCTGCAGACAACCTGGAGGGAGAAAAAGAGCTGAGACCATTATTCCTGTTCATCAGATTTGCTGTTGCAGTTGGAATTTGCATCGTCATTCACTAGTTAGTTGCTGCTCTACTGGGACATGGCTAAAAGAAAAAGCCCAAATCCCTTCCTTCTTCTCAGAAGTCTCAGCTCTAGCATTCCTAACCTCAGGATTCATAATGTATTTAGAACTAATAAGCCTCAGGCAACACAGTATAAACTCACTGTAACCTCGGGATGTGCAGCAGTGATTGTGCTTGTTTTATCCCAAAAAGTCTCTGATCAGCAGTTGTTTGTAATACTGGGAGACCCTCCAGCAAGCTGCTCTGGAAAGCCACCATGCATGTGCAGGGATGTGGTCTTGAAGTAGGATCCAAATGAGTCTTGCTGCAGGCTCACTCAATGCCAAGGACAATGGTTTGACATCCTCAGAGAGCCACACGTGCCATCCCAGTGCTAACTGGGCTAAACTGGGCTCCAGGGCACCCTGCCTGCATGGTCAGCTGCCTTCCAGCACCATCGTCTGGCTACAGCGTGGCAGGTTGATGCAACCCTGTCCCAGGAGCCATGTGTGCCTACAGCCAAGGGTGGTGGGGTCAAACCCAAGACAGAAAACAAGTGATCCCGACCTGCTGCCAAGACAGGGAAGAACAGGTCTGAACAAAACATCCCCCCCAGAAGAGTGCCCTTGTACTGCTCTGGAACTGCCACTGTCCAGACAGCAGACTAAGCACCACCTCCAATTTCTTCCCCAAAGTGAAAGCATCCAAGTCGCTTCGAGGGCAAATAGGTACCTACCTGACTGCAATTTAGCCAGACCTCTGGAAGTTGAGGCTTTCTTGGAGAGGCAGCAGGAGCCAGCAGCACACACAGGATTCCAACATCCATGTGCTGTTCCTGCAAAGCCCAGCTGGCTTTTACATCAACTTTCTCAATGGGAGGAAACGGGCCGTGTCCAGCAAAGAAAGTCTTTGTTTTGCCTGCTTGGAGCAGGAGCTGTCAGGCAGAGCTGCTCCTTTTGAGGTGAAGATGCTCATCATGGGCAAATTAAGGAACAAAACCTTTGACCAGATGGTGGCACAAAACCACCAGACTTTGACAGTAGGTGACAGGCTCTTGCCAGAGAGCTTGGAAAAACTGCACAGCAGCAGCGTGCCAGAGCAGTTGGAGCCTGGACCCAGAGCAGGCACTGGGATGCTCCTCAGACTCTGCAGATGATGAGCATTGCACTGTCCTCTTTCAAATGCACTGAACACATTTGAAGGCAGTAGCTCCCCAGCAGCACACAATTCCCAGCTTTTGCTTTGTAAACTTTTGTGTATGCATTTATAGGCCTGCTTACACTTTATTTTCTCCATGTCTCATCCTTCCAAGCTCTATATAGAGTTTCAGGTTTAAATTCACCCAAAATGGAGACACTGTTTGCTGGAGAATTGTGCTTGCTCTGTAGGCTCTGCAAACAGGAGTAACAAAATCAAATCAACCTTTCTTCCAATTCATCTTTCATTTATTTATACACGTTGGAGAGCATGTAGAAATATGCACTATTAGCAAAGCCCAAAAATAAGATGTTGTTAATAATGAGCATGCTCTTTAAAGTGTATTTAATCCACAGCAATGGACGTTGAAAGCCTTTTTAAAGGGTAACTCATCTCTTTTCTCTCTCCTCCCTCAGCAGAGCTACAGACCAAGCTGCTGGAACAATCATGGTGCCTTGTCTTTCATCTGCACTTCCCTTTTGGAGATGAGGAGTAAACAACTGAAACTGCAGCCTCATTTGCCTACGCAGAATCTTACTCAGCTCCAATCCCAGAAGGTTTCTGCAGATAGTGGAAGGCAGCACTTGAGCACCTCAAACAATCAGCTCTTCTGCCTGTTTGTACTCATGCTTTTCCCATGATGAAAGTGAAAAGTTTCTTGTTTATGTTTATGCACATCTGTTTTGACTGATAGCCCCATCTTGGCAACTGAATAAAAAGACTACTTTTCAAACCAGAGCTTGGCCTAACCCCAGAATACTCAATGACTGACTGTCCTGGCTCTAATGCGAGGGCAGGTCTAGAGGATGCCAGACCAGGATGCTGCAATGAGACATTTACAGCATTCCCTAAGCTTATTCCTGTTCACACCTGCCCAACCCAGGGAGAACATGTACGGAGATGATAAATAAGGGGCAGGAGTCAGAAAAGCAGAGCACCCCAGAAGCAGCAAAGAACCAGAGCCAAACCAGCCTTGTCAGTACATCGAGAAGGCAGCAACACACACGCTGTAAGTTTTATCAATGAACTTGGTTACAAATCCAGATCTCCCCAGCGAGTCACTCTGTACAAGTCTATTTGCCAGCAAGATTTCCTTTAATGGATCATATTTCCAAAGCCATTAAAGCCAGGACAACCCAGCAGGTGCTTTATAATTAAATATGGCAAGATAACTCAGCAGGGGCAGTCAGTGCACATTTCCCTCCCTCATGTTTGTCATCATGAACAAGTTCTGCTTCCAATTATGCTGTGACCTGCTCCGCAGCTCTCTGCTGCTGCCAGCCAGCCAGCCATGGACTGGTTATCACCCTGCAAAGCCATTTCAACAGCAGGGGAGAGATGAGGCCGCACTTTCACATTTCAGGTGAAATTATGCACTGTTTGGAGCTTTACTCTCTAGAAAAAGCCAGTTCTGTTAAAGCAAATAATGTTTACTCATGTCTCATATAGATGTGACATACTTCAGAAAACAGATCACATTTCTGCCTTGTAGGAACTTCAGCAGATCAACACGTTCAAAGCAAAGCATCTGGTGAATGGGAGGCTGTTACAACGCACTCCACTTGTTTTACATACAACCCACGGCACTCGGAAAAACAAGGAAATCCTCAAGATTTGGGTTTGCTTTGAAGATTTTCCTGGGTGTCAGAAGTTGCCAAGACACATTTGTGGTTTCACAACACACACACCCCCCCATAGATGGGTCTCCTGGAGAGACTACACATCCGCGTGATGTAAAATGGAGTAAAAATGAGCAATAGGAAGCCCAAGAGCAAAGATGCAGAATAGGAAAGCTTTAGCTTCATCAAAAAGCAGCTCACATGGATTGACCTCTGCAGAGACAGCATTAACATATGCTGGGCCACATTCTCAGCTGAATTCAAGCCCCTGATCCCAGTTCATGTCAGTGGGATCCACAAGCCCACGCTGCTCCTCCACATCTGGAAGCTCAGCGGAAGCAGGAACTAACAGCCCTCTGCGTTTCAGTCTCAAGTGAAGATGCAGTTGGTGGGATCATTACAAATGGGCAACAGTCCACATCACAATGTGACTCAAAAAAACCTCTTCCTATGGGAATTCCCAGCCAAGAATAGGAAAGTAAGGCTAAAGGGCAACACAGAGGTGCTCTGGAAGAACTGCACAAAGGAAGTTCCCATGGCAAGTGACAGCAGCAATGCTGGAATGAAAGAAGACTTCCCATTCACAACCCTTCTTGCAAGGTTAATTATCATGGCTGGGTCCTGCCAAACTGATTAAATTGATCTTTAAACCACACTCCTGTAAAACACCCCAGATCAAACATCACATACCTCAGAGGAAGCACCATGGCCTATCTTCTCCACATGCTGCTCCTCCTCTTCATCAGGCGGTGGCTTGGCAGGTGGTGGTGGACGTTCTCTCTGTGGTTTACAAGATCACAGTCAACTGTGTTGTGTTAAAGCACATCCCCTTCTGCTTCCACCACTGTGTCCATGCTGCTGTGAATGCAGCATGGTAAGGACCTCCTCAAATTCATGTGGGTGGAGAAGTTTAGTCCTACCAGCGCAGAGCTTGACTGCTACTGATAACAGAGCACCCACTTGTGCTCTGCAGTGGTGACACTGCACAAGGCCAGCGCCAGCCCACGTGAGCACCAACTGTCCTGTCAGGAGAATGAAACTGCTGGGGTGGAAGGTGCTGTTTACACAGGCTTAGTACTTCATTACCTCAGCCAATTCATTCAGACCCAGACTGGTAATCTCAGCGGCAGGGCAACACACAGCCAAGGTCAGTAATGAACTCATGCAAATGGGTAGAAAGGGAAGACATCGCTTGTGTCTTAATAAAACAGTAAGTCATTCCAGAGGAACCTTTTATAGTGCAAAACCCTAGGGATCAAGAGACAATGCTGCACTGCATTCCTCAAACATCCAAGTATTGCCTGTGGGCAGCGAGAGTTGTGCTGCTTTGCCTCCATGCAGAGCTGAACACAGCTCCATGTCATCTCCTGCCCTGCAACAGCTCCATCTAATGGCAAAGGGAGAGACGGAAAGGTGGACTGCTCATTCCAAAACCAAACAAGTTTAGGGATAAACTCCAGCGAGCTCATCGAGCGTGGTCCCTCCTTCCCCCTTTTCACTGCAGTTCAGCCTCTCGTCTTATTTGTGGCAGAGCTGAGCTTATTTCACACCAGACACCATCAATACAGGACAGTACATAGAGGGCTGTAAGCCACCAAGATTCAGTTAGTAACAGGATAGTGCACAGTGTACTGCGCATCCTAGAGAGAGATCTGTCTGAAATGTCAGGCTTCTGGAGCTTTTGTTTCATTTCTACTACATTTGCTAATACTACAGGAAAAAAGATGCCCCTCTTTGTAGAGACAGAGGAATCATGGTTACTGTACCAGCAGCAGTTTAATTGTTCTTTGCCTTTTGTCTAGAACTACATCCACAGAGCAGGCTTTGTAAAACTGAGCAGAAAAGCACCCCTGAAGCTGACACAGCATGCTGCAAGGCCAGCATCCCATCTGCCCCATAGGCACTGCTAAGGGGGCAGCAGATGCAACTAGCAGAAGGTAAGGAAGACTTCACTGTAAGACAGTTCCAGGAGCTTTGCATTGCTTTGTAAAGCCTTGAGTACCCTCTACAGATCTCCGCAAGTAATACACACACCCCAAAAAGGTTCCACTGCCAACTAGATTCCAATGGGATATTCTTAAAGATAATTTCTTGAGAGCCTTCTCTTGGGCAAAGCAGAGAGCAAGAGAGATGAGAAAAATACCGCACAGAAGTTTCCAAAGCATTCTTCTACACAAGTTAGCCCTTCAGCTAAGTGTAATGTCCTGATAAACCCAAATTCACTGGCACCCAAATTCAACTGCCAGAAAACAGATGGATGCAACACGAAGTGAAAATCACTACAAAGAAGTGGCTACTTGTGGGCAATACAAGAGGGGTTATGTGAACAGGTCAGTGAAAAGGAGAGGTACCTGCCTGCTGCAATCAGTGTCAGGGATGGGTTTAAAGACTTCCTCAAGCTGGGGGATTGGGAGCCTGTGCAATACTATGAAATTGGAGGCAAGTTGCCTATCCTAAGGCAAGCAGGGAGGAGCACACGTAGGTACATACAGGCCTGACTCCTGCTGCTTTGTGACCAGTTGATTCAGGTTCCTTATTCAGAGACTCCCGATCTGAGGATCTCCCACTGGCAAGGCTGTCCAGGGAGTGGCAGGACGTTGCATTGTACAAAGCTTCATATGGACTCTCCTCTTCTGGGTTCACGTCAAAGTCTATGATCAGTTCTGTAACTGCTTTCTCCACATCACCTGGGAGAGGAGAAGAGACACAAGCACGTCACTCAGGCCTTCTGCCCTTGGAAAGTCAGCACTTGATGAAGAAGAGTGCTACTGACTCTTGTGGTATGAAGCCTACCCTGAGATATCCGGCCCACAGGATCAGTGGGAGGAACAAGTGGTGCTTGAACAGTCTTCTCTGCAGCTTTGGCACTTTTCTTCCCGATGGTGTAATCTGCAGTGAGGTGGAATGACAGGGTCAGTTTGTGTCAGTCTAGTTTTACATCCACTTCAGCATAAGGTACTTCCTCCCTTCTGGATGGAAGGCCAACTGTCAGCTTATGAACTCTCCAAAAAATAACCCATTATTAAAACTTGCAGCTCAGATCCCAAAATAGAAGCAGGAGACCTCTTTAATCACACACACAAGGTCAAGGATGGGTCTTTGAACTTTTACAGGAGTCTTTAATCAGAAAGCTGCAAAGCTCCTGTACAGACACATCATCATGGAGCAGATTACTTCATGTTGTAGACACAAGCTACATCACTAAACAGAGATGTAGTCTGGTCTTCTGGAGTCATAAGACAGAGAAACCAATTCTAGCCATGATCCAAATCACAGGCAAAGCCAGAAATATTAAACCTCCTTGCACAAAGTCAGACAGCAACACCTCACAGAGCCAGCTCACAGGAGCAAACTAACAGCATTTACCTGCAAGAACTTCAGTTATAAAGCCCATTTTTTGTCTTCTATTTCAGAATAGAGATAATACCCACCAGCCTCACAGGCAAAGCTTAATTAAAAGTCTGCAAAGTGCTTTGAACCTGTAAAGCTCTCAAATGCAAAGCATGAATAATGCACACCAGTTGCATACGCTTCTGATCTCTCTCCCCACAGCTGAGAGGAAATTGAGACAGCATAATTACAAGGTATGAATTTAGCTAAAATGCCACATTTCGTTCCCTAACTTGGACAGACACAATGGGCCAAGCTCCTTAATAAGCCACAAGTAATCAAGGCCTTTTCTGTAAACCTCATTTGTAAAAAAATCCATGCCCAAGCTTCAGAATGAAGTGAGGAGTAGGATTTAAGATCTGTGGACAACTATTTGCCTACACACATGGAGGGACAGCTAATCCAAAACCATTTCTAAAGATACTTACTTCACTTTCTGCAAACAGATTTAGGCTATCTTTAATTTTCATTAACTTCTAAAGTGAGTTAAACAAACCTCAATTAAGCCCACTGGAACTCAAAAAGTTATGTCACACTCCTTCAGCAAAGGAGCTAACCCCCCTAAAGCCCACTCAAACATCCCTCTGCAAGTGTTTGGTCTGGAGCAAATGCTGGTTCACCAGAGCACTGAAGCATCATTCCTTCCTACTGTAAGATTCTCACTGAGGGACCTGACCTGAAGCTGCTCTGCTTCCAGCACCTTCCAGGACTACAGAATAAAATCTTGTATGTGCACTAGCACAATCAGCACCCCAAACTTTTCCCCACACACAGAGCTACATCACTTACCTTCAATAAGAGCTGCTATGTGTTGGCTTTTCTGAGAGGGAAGTTCCCTCACAATATCCAGAGCTGTCAGTCCTCTGTTATCCTTTATATTCACATCAATACCTATGGCAATAGATGTAGAGAAGGCAAAAGCAAGAATATCTTCTAACTATGTGCAAAGTCATGTCTTCATGTTAAGTCAGATCTTACATTTGTGATCATCACTGGGGGGAGCTAAAAAACGCTCTAGAGAGGCAGAACTGAAGCCAAAGACAGAGATAACTTCTATAGCCCTCTCAGAGGAACTCTGATAGCTGGTTGGAGAAGCATGCTGCCACTATAATGGGGTTTCCTCAAGTTCTGGGTGAAAGGATCACCACGTTATTGCTTCAAAAGAGGATCATTCTCTCACCTGCAGCCAGCAATATTTGTACCACATCTGTCTTGCCAAACAAAGCAGCTTCGTGCAAAGCACTGCCTTTTTCAGTCTGCAAATTAAATGGAAAAATAGCATGAAGCCAGACTGGGGAATGGGGATGGAGGCACGTTTTAGAAGGTTACAGAAGCAATAAATATATGGCATCATATACAAAGCATGGGCAACAACATCTACACCTGAGGACAGGCTACCAGTCTTATTACAATGCTGAGAATTTGGAATGGAAAATGGGGATGGTCTCTTCAGAGACATGCAGGCCCAGGTTAGAGACCAAGAAAGGACTTTGTACAGCTTAGTGAGAGGTCATGTCCTGGAAAGGAAAGACAAGACCACCCCGTACAAGCTAGAAATGCAAAACCAGCATATTCACAAGTGGCTTGATAGGAAGAGACACAATTTGCCTCCATCACTATCAAGAGCTCACAGTATTGCAGGACAGAACAGCTTTGGCTTTTTTTCTCCTTTGCCATGTTTCTGGGGCTCTTTGTCCAACTACCAAGCAGGCAGGAAGCATGCACAGCACCAGAACCCCTCTGAGCAGCTTCTCGGAGCAACTAAGAGCTGAACAAACAGCCCAGAGGCAAACAAAGCTACTGCTCGTCTTTCATAAAGGATCCCTCTGGGAGGAAGGTTAGGTGGAGCTCTCCATATGTAACCACAGGGGTTCTCCATCCCCCAGCTATCAGAGCAGCCCTTCACACACAGACAAACCAGATACCTGATAGTTGCTATCCATGCCAGCATCCAGGAGGACATGGACTACAGTTTTGTGACCATTCCTAGCTGCCAAGTGCAGAGGAGTGTGTTTCTTAGTGTTGCAGCTTAAGAGATTGGGGTGAGCATTCAAGAGCATCTTCACAACTTCCAGCCTCCCGTAGAGTGCAGCCAGGTCCAGAGGAGTCTCAAACTTGTTATTGCGCATGGTGGGGTCGGTCAGCTCCTCCAGAAGGACCTTCACCACCTCTGTGTGGCCATACTGTGCAGCACAGTGCAGTGCTGTCTCGTTGTCGTTGTTCTGGGGGGGGGGGTCACAAATGCCAGTGCATCAGAACAGGACAGAACGGAGCTGCCTCATGCCTCGCTCAAACCATTGAAGTTTAAATGCAAAAACAAGACCAAAAAGGCAGTTGGGAAGCAGAGAGCCCAGTTTGAAACAGCCTGAAGGGAGCTTTTCACCATCTCAGTAGCCATTTACCAGGCACAGACATCCCCTCATGAACTCATCAACCAACCCACCCAGTGAAAGCTTCAAAAGCATCCAGAACAATAAGTTTTACTCAGATATGCTAAATCAGCTCTATGGGAAATAAGTGCTATATGTGGAATAGCCTGCTTTCAAAGCACTGAGGTCAAAATCAAGGGACCATGCTAAGTTTTAAGGGATTGTCAAGCTGGATCTGGATTCCCATTAATCCTGCTAGCGTTTGGGAAAGGCAGTCTGCTATTTGTTGGCAGCATCCCACACTTGGAGGTGCCACAAAAATAGAAGGTTGCAATGTATGATAGGCAAACTGCAGCATGAATTCTATCTGCTGTAGCTTAACTGTCATGATTTTAGATTTAAACTTCAATTGTTTCAAATCCTACTTATCCTGATTATAACAGTCATTCCACCTTTGCAATTCCAAAGCTCGCAAGAAAGGGTGCATTAAGTTACATGCAGTTTGTGAATTCAAGCAGTGCAATCAGATCATTCCACTAAGAATCAGGTCAGCTGAGGGAAGAGATGTCCAAGCAACATGAGGACACCTCCACAGTGAAAGCCAGATCCAACCAATGCATGCAGCATCTGGCAGGGTAAAAATCAGCAGTGCAAAGCATTGAAAGACAAGCAACCCAACAGACTGCACTTGCAGGTGCCAAATCAGAATGTTGCCAGGTTTAAGAAAGCCTTTTCTTAAATTAAGTTCACCTCAAGTTTCTAGTTTTACTGCTGTGTGTTATAGAATCATCATACACAAAGGGATTTTGGTTTAGGGTTCTAGAAACAAATATTTATCTAACAATTTGACCCAAAAAAACTTTAGTATGAACTATTGCATGCTTTAACTTCAGCTGAAAGAATCACAATTGAATTTGTCATTTTAGTTCCTATATAGGAAAAATAGTTCCTATTAAAAACCAAGAACAAAACCAGAGAACAAACCTGTCTTGAAGGAGTTATAGGTACTACTTCAGAGACTGAATTTGATTACAAGTACCTTCCTTCTGGCTTTCACATGCACTTTCTTGGATACCAGCTTATAGAACAGTCAGTATTTTGCACCACTTCACAACCACAGACTGCAGAACTTACTCTGTTGTACAAGTACTTTAATCCTATTACCATGGTAAATCATTCTAAGGATTACAGGAGTCATGCATGCAAACCCCCACTTGTTTGGATCTGGTACGTGCACCATTTTTGAGCCACGTGAAAAGCAGAAGGGAAGTGAGGAGCTCTGGAGAGGCTCTGTGCAGCTGCAGCTTGTGTAAAAGCAAAGCCTAAGGAGGCAGGAAGCAGCATCAGCCACATGCAGGAGTGAGATATTCAGGAAGGCAAGGAAAGCACAGCATCACTGTTAGCACAGAAGGTCAAAGTCAAACAACAGACTCTATACTTGGAGTGGCAGAGGCAGCCATGATGGAGGAAGGCACACATAAGTGGACAGAAGTTACTGAAGAATAAAGAAGTCTGCACATAAAATATACATATGGAATGAGAAGGGGAGAGAATAGACAACTACAGAGATCACACCTATCAATCAGTTTAAGCTGCTGCTCTCAAGGCATTTAAGATTGGTAAATCACATATTAACTGACACTGAAGGGAACCCAGGTATCAGTGAACCCACAGCACAAGACTGAGGAACTCAGCCTGCCCCATGACATGAAGGAGGCTCAATGCCAATTCCTGCAGGAGGAGGAGATAACCCCAGTCCCTCTGGAGCAGTGGGTGTGCAGAGAGCCATGGGGCACATGCACTGCTCATGCCACAGAGCCCTGGCTACCAGGGATTTCCCCTCTCATCCCTCCCTGGCATAGAGACTATATCCCACAAGGATGCTTTAAAGCACACAGCAACTCGAAACACCTGCCTGGTGCCTCAGAAATGGGACCACAACATCCTTTAATAACATAACTGTTGGAGGCTTCCTCCATCTCCATTGCAATTTAGTCCAATCTTCCTTAAGCAGACCAGGGCTCTGAGGCTCGGGGTGAGATCCCCAGGTTGTAAAATCCCCTGAATCATTCCAGCAGGTCCTCCCCCACCACAGACCGTGTACTGGAAACCCCCACTATTGCCTGAGCCTTTATTGCCTCCATTCTGGGAGAGTTTTGAGCAGCCAGAAATACTAGAGCTGATCAGACAAGGGAGTTTGCCTCCCTTCACATCACCTCTGCAAGCACAAACCAGAGCGGAGCCTGAACAATAAGCATGAGCTCTCAGACGTACGTATTTATTGGAGATGGAAAAAGAAAATTCCTTTCCAGCAGCCAGAAGGCAAATGGCTTCAAATTTCAAACCTCCTTAGAAAAATAGAGCACTCAAGAGGGCCCAGGGGCTG
>NW_009912378.1:82254-95475 GCF_000696875.1 Nestor notabilis
AGGAATGCCTCTGCTTTCATATGGGCTCCATCAAATTACTCAAGCCCTGGTAACTATATACCACATACTATAGGCCTTACGCTCTTCATCAGATGCTAATAGGGAGAATCTATAACCCCTTAAAGTGTATCTGTCTGCACCCCTGTTCCTAACAAACCGTAAGAGGGGTTTGACTGAAGAAGGGGTGACTGGGTTTCAATAAAGGGAAGGTTTCTACCTTTCTGACCTGCAAAGGTTTAAATGGTTGAATAAACTGCAAAGGGAGACCATAAAGATGCCCCTCTCCAAGGCTTTTAAGAAGCTTCTACACAAACACTGGTCAGCAATGGTTTAGGTAGATATGATCCTGCCTCAGGGCTGGGGAAAGAGGCCATATGACTCTTCGGTCCCATCCAGGCTATTTCTAAGATTCCTTTGGAGGACTCTTGTCAGTGTATACATGTCTAACAGAGCCTTGCCCTATTAAAAACCTGTTTTGCTGCTCCAGTGACACATCTTCCTAGAGCACAGAATAGCCATGTCTCACTGGCATAAAAGAGAAAAAAACATTAAGCAAAATCCAAACTTCACCAGGAGGTGACACCCAAAGGACATCACCACCTTGGGCACAAAACTGGCCAGAAGAGTTGGCTGAAGCTGCCTGGTCACTTGTACCATCTCCTTCCCAACCTTTGCAGCATGTGATTTCCAGAGGTATCCCACACAGCACTGCCAGGAGCAGAGGAAGGATGAAATAGGCCTCCTTCCTTTATAGCACCTTAGACCAAATCTGCAGGATTCATTTGCTTCCAGTTAAAAAAGACAAAGGTAGTTTGTGCAGTGCACAAAGCTGAGCTGTGTGACAGCTTCTTCTACGCTGGTTCTGCTCAAACGGTTGGTTCCTTCATACACATTAAAGAACTAAATTCAAGATAGCAGGAGGTACTGAAGCAAAGCTGCTGCTCCATCTCCTTTGCTTCCATCATTTGCTTTTCAGAAGTCTTCTAACAGACATATTGTAGGGGCCTCCTGTTGAACTAAGATGTTTAAAAGGGACATTAAAAGAAGCTTAAATATTGCTTTAGCTCTTAGGAGAGCAAGAAGCTTCTGGCTTTCTTATCTCTTCCTCAACAGGATAAGATTGTAGTCCAGCCTTACATAAATGCTTCCCCCATCTCCTAAATATCCCAAAATGTTTGGAAAGATAAAACATCTCTCTTCAATTGTTCCTGAATGACACCCCATCCTGCATCGGCGCTGAGAAGCTGGAAGCACCAACTAAAGAACAACACTCACACCTTACACCTGGACTTACTGTGGTTCTCCCACCTGCAGGCAGGCTATCGAGAAAACATCAAGGTTGGCAGGACAGGTAAGATTCCACATGCTCTTCATCAACCGTGATGAGAACCTCATGAGAAGCTGGTCAGAAGTTATGATGAATCTAACACATTGTGTATAAATCATCTCTATCCTTAAAACCAAGGCACAGACATCAAAACCACATTGCCTTGTTCTCAAAAGCACCACAGTCATCTCTGAAAGTGAACTGGAACTTTAAAATAAGGCACTTGTCAAAAATATAAACCCCAAATTAGAATACACAGTAAGAACTCCACAAGAAAGTGAGCTTGCCTTGAGTTTCATTCATTCAACATTTCAGTGCTGAAGTGTGGAAGATTTTACTCTGTTACTGACAATGATTTAGAAAGTTCCTCTGAGGCAACTGAACTGCTCAACTGTGATGCTTCCACAGCAGACATTCATTGTTGTAAAAATTCCCATCTGGATTTATGTAGAAATCACTGATGTGAATGTAGATATATTTGTGCTTAAGATGTATGCACTGGAGTATCCTGAAACACAAGTCTGCAAACCCAAACCCAATTCCCAGTGGTGAGCAAGCTCAGGAACTTTGATGTGTGTTTTCAAGGCACAGCAGATAGAGCAGAGTGAAAGTGCTAACTAAACTTGGAGAGTTTAATCTGCCATGGATGGCTGGATCCCAAATAACCAGCTGGAAGCAACCATGAGGTGGTGGCTTAACAGCAGAAGTACCTCATGATAAATCAGCGACTCTTCTGCCATCACTGTCCTGCAGCTTCACTATAAATAACAATGAAAAATGGTGTCTGAGAAGACACCACCAGGAACTTTCTTATCTGCTTCCTCAACTGCTCAGCCTCAGTGCATCGAAGTGCTGATGTCATGCCTTTGTGTAGCTCAAGAACAACTAAAAGCAAGAGGAGCAAAATAGGCAAGAAAACAGGAACAGAAGACCAGGGCTGAAGGGTCAGACAACACAACAGACTTCACATTCAAAAAAGAGAGACTGATGCAATAAGCAGGACATGAAGGACTTGGGAAGGGAGGCATGAACATTACTGCCTTCCCTTCTCCCCACCACCAGAGTTAACTGTCCATTCAGACAACAAATACAGCATTTTGTAGGAGGAAAGGCAAGAAAATCCACTCCAAACAGCCCACAGAGAAAACACATCCATGTTTAAGCAGGAAAAATTCCTTCTCTTTGCATTTATCAGCAACATTAGCACAAGAAACAAAACCTAAAGCATTTTTAATGGAAGTAACATTACCTTTTGGAAGTCATCCAGCCCAATCAAGCAAACTGACCATCACCGTGAGTCCTACAAGGCTAAGCACTGAAGGAGCCCCCAGGAAAAGTAAGGAAAAGCTTCCCTTAAATTATGTTTCTATAACTGCTTTGAAGAGAGAAACCCACAGTAAATAAATGGTCATATTTTTCCCAAGCTGCTGCAAAGTGAACAGGTATTAACTGCAACTGGATGACACTGCACCTGGAAGCACACAAGTGCAGCTTGGAGTAATGATGTAGTGAAATACTGACAGCAAAGTACACACCTTGGCATTGATATATGGGTCAAAGGGGCCGTACTTTTTGAGTTCTTTGATCTCAAGAGCATTCTACAAAAAGGAAGAGGAAAAAGAAAACAAAAAATGTGATAATGAAATGGGTGAGATAAAGCAACAAAGCAATGGGTGACTCCCAAGGGGTGGAAATGACAGAACACAGCATCTTGTTCCAGTCAAAGCTATTACCAGCAGAAGCCATTCCAGCTGCTGATTCCTGTAACTTGAACCACTGTGCATTTCATTGACAAGCCTCCAAACACAAGCAGCACGGGCTACTCAGCTGACTTTTCTCATTTAGAAAGGGTCCGACTAAACAGACATTAATGAAACATTACCTGGAAGGATTACACCACTACAGCTTTTAATCTTTTGCAAAGGTTTCCCTTATACCTGTTCTATTCAGAGCAGAAGAGTTTACACTCAGGGCCCTCAGTCAGTTCTTATCAGATGGATTACTAACAACTAACTACACATCTCAAATCTATTTAAACAGACTGAATGCCTGCAGCTGTACCTGAAGACATTATGAACCACAGCTCCAAAGTGGAAACCTATCCACAAAGACATTAAACACACACCCTTAGTTATTTGTGCTCAATAGAGGAATGGTAGTGAATAGCATTACCACTGTATTACTCAGTTTGTGATGCTTCTGAAGCAACCATTTAGCCCTGGAGCAGCCCAATGCATCAAGTTAGCCACCTTATACTGAGGAACAGAACTAAAGAAAACTTAAGCATGGCTCTTTGGTTGCCACCAAGTGTGGCTGGAAGCAGGATTAGGACTCCTAAACCCAACTCCAAGGGGAGTTTTTGCTCCTCAATGTCTGAAAAGTACCCACCTTACATCAAAATCAAATAGCAAAAATCACAGTTCCCAGCTGCTCATCTGGACTTTGACAGATTTTGCTAAGTTTGAGCCCTGAGGATCTGACCTACTTGGGAATTAACTTCTGAACATGTTTAGCCTTGTACTACTAATGCAGACAAACTTATTTGGGTTTACTCCTCTACTCCTGAATGAAAACCTGAGGGGTTTAGGAGTTGATTCACAGGGACATTAGATATTCCTGCCACAGAGACAGGACAATCAAGGGCTATGGTAGCTTTAACCACCTGATTTGGATGTGTTGCTGCATGTCTGCCCAAGCTCCCTCAGCCATAAGTGGCTCAGTAACACTGCTCAGTTGGCCTCACTCAGTAAACCAGTCCCCTATCTAAAACTCTTCAACGAGAGAAATATTTGGGTCTTCCAGCAGTAGCTTTCCAGAAGTTCCCTACTGAAAGATACTGCTGACTTCCACAGGGAAGTTACATGGAGCCAGCTCCCCAACATGGACACAGCAACCACTGTACAGAATAGCTGTCTCATACCAATAAATCTCTCTGCATCCAAGACAAAAAACTATCACCTTGACAAAGGGAAGAAATCCACCAGATTGTTTTTCTTGCCTGATTGAGACACAATTCCTTAAGATTAAGCTAGGGACTTATCTGGGGGCAAGTAGGGTTACAGTTATCTTACAATTTACAAATTAGTTCAGTGGAGCAAGTGCTAGAGACAAGCCAGGAGAGTAGCTAAGAGAGCATGGCCAAACAAAGACTAAACAAAGCTGCTTTGATTAGTTCCCAAAGAAGGGAGCCAATGTATCCTTTGAAAGAACTGAAACCTTCTTTGCTATCCAGCGACTGAAAGGAAATGTGAGTTAGTTTCAGAAGCCCAGTATGAAAGCAGGAGACCAATTCCTAGGTGCTGAGTGGTTCTCATACTTCTCTATCTCTTTATAAACTTATATTCCTTCCTCATTCAATCACTAACTCAGAACTGGAGGTATTGCTTTAGGCAGTGCCCTTCTTATCCCATTAGCAAGTAGGACTTTATAACCATTACTACTCCTTTGGGAAGGGCCGGGAGTCAGCTGAAGTAGTCTCTCTCCATCTGAGGGAAGCAATTCAATAATATATTAGAGTAAACCACACAGACCTGCTCATTCACTTTGGTATGCGAAGGTCCTTGGTGGATGAGGAGCTTCACTATGTCTGCATCTCCTTTCCAAGCAGCCAGGTGAAGAGGGTAACAGCCTTTGCAGTCTGCTACGTTGGTCAGTGCGTCGTTCCGCAGCAGAACTTCCACAACATCCCTGCAAGAGAAGGAAACTTCAGCCCATAAGATACTCACTCCTTGTTCCCCAGCTTCTGCAGCAAGTGTTGAACAAAAGGTTAATCCGAACAGGAGTAGTTCAGAGATGCTCTTGAAATGTGATTTTAAAGCATTCCTATTAAATGCTGCCCAAGGAAAATGAAAGACTGCTGAGATGAGCTCAGGGCAGATCTGTGTTACCTTCATACTAATGGAGCTGAACAGGGACTGAGGTCATCCACAAGCCACTCTGGTGAAAAGTGAATTGCACCAGCACAATGAAGACAAAGGTTTTAATTCTATTCAATTTCCCAATATCTTAAGCAGCAACAAACACCACAAGATCTACCACGCTGAAGACTGGAGTTACTTAAATGTCATATGCTTGAAAGCAAACTTTAAGTGGTGCAGGCACAGCAACACATTGGACACCAGACAGACTGCAGAGGACTGTTACTGGAGAAGCCACCTTTAATATGTTGCTTTACCTTATCCAAATTTTCTGTAAATAAAAGGGTGGTTGAAAACTTCAGTGTTTTGCCCAATTTTAAGAGATGTATGATCATATTGTGCAGCAGCCAGTGCCTCTGTGGCTTCACTGCACTGATGTTCTTCACTTCTTGTCCTCAAGATGGTGTAGTGCTGCACCACTGCCACATTTTTAGTGGGAACAGCATTAGAATGAATTGCATTCATTAGGTGAATGAATTACACAGAAACCATAGCTTGTAAAGCACATAGTATCCCTTAAATCAAAGGCATTTTAAGATGACTCACTTATGACCATTCAAAGCAGCATGGTGCAGTGGAGTGTATCCAGTACTGTCAACGCAGTTCACATTTGGCCCTCTCCAGATGCTGCAAGACAGAAAACGTACAGGGAACACTTAGGCATACACCAAATGGATGGACAGCTGGCAAGGACAAGTTTGAGCAGAGTTTTCACACCAAGTTGGTTATCTGGAAGCAAACCAGTGGCTGGACAGCTGTGGTTAAGAGCAGTAATACAGAGAACAGACCACAGAGAGCACTGTGTCAAGCAGAGGGGTTAGTGGCACAAAGCACACAACTGGTACAAGAAGTCACTACTCTGTGCTTCATCAGAGCATCCTGGCTTTAAATCAGGGATGTTCTCCTACTGGATCATCTTTCAGCCATACATGTGCTTGCCAAAAATCATCTTCAGAGGAACATGTGTCTATTAAAGTTAACCACAAGAGAGAATAAACCATCAACCCACTGCTAATTCACACCCCTCGGAAGAACTCTGATGGGTCTGGGAAACCCTCTTCCCTTCACGTCAGGAGTCACTAGGGGTGGAAGTCAAAGACCTTGGGGTACAAATCCTGCTCTGGGTCACCAGTGTGATTCCATGCTGACTTCTTACTGTCCAAAAATCACTTCCATCTGACAGCTGCTGCAGTCAATATGAAAGAGTAGGTGGTCTCTGAGGTCTGAGGATATTGTTCACTTCCCTCCCTTGTTCAGAAGTTGAACACCAAGGATTTAAGGATTAACCCTGTAGAGGATTAATCTTCCCTCTAACCCCTGCAAGATGTTCTATTTAAACCAATGGAGAAACACACGTGGAAGGAGCTGGCACTGCTCTTGAGCTTGCTGTTAAAGGAGTTGGGTTTCTACTGCCACCCCTCACAGTGCTACCACCCTCTTCCAGAAAGGGCACGTGAACACACATCAAGATGTTCTTATAAGCAGATTGAAACCATTCACCTTCTCTGTCAACCCACCTTCCCTGTATGCTGGCCTGTGTTAAACTTAATGCTGTCAGGAATTATACAGGATTTATTATAAGCCTAGACAATCATGCTTGTGCTAATACAGTACATTTGCCTGCACTGTTTCCTTTAACTAGGGGTAGAACTTACCAGCAAGCTCTAATCCCCCATTTAATTGGTTTAAAATAAAAATCAACTGTTGCTCTTTATGAATTGGGCCTTTCCTGATCATTTCGTTTCCTCCCCAGCGTGTAACTGCTACGACTCATTGTAGGATACAGAGGCAGCCCAAGCAGTAAGTGGGTTTCCTAACAGTCATTACTAGAGGTCTCCCAGCCAGAAAAAACACTACATCACAGTGTGCAAAAGCAGCAGGAAAAGCACCAAACCAACAGGAATCTCATGCAAAACAAGTGGAAATTCAGGGGTAAAACTAAGCATGTTTCAGGTGGGATTCAGAAGCACACTCTGAAATGGAAAGTCTCAACCCCTCCCGAGTGACTCCTGATCCAGCAGAGCATTATAAAAGGCTTTGCAGTCCTGAGAGAGACACGAGCTCCACTAGAGGAGAGGCAGCTGAGGGGAAACTTTATCCACGAGGACAGGCAAGTGAGCCACAAAATCCAATTTGCAACAGATCAGGCTGCTTATCCAGCAGCATTCCCATACACCCCCACTCACTTCAGAAGCAAACAGCAAACCAATACATGCATGCAATGCATTCCAGCTGCTACTAACATCATTTGCAGGATGATGGCTTCAACTACATCCCGAAGACACCTGAGACACCAAAAAACCAATCTGAGTCCAGGAGGAGCCCTTCCCCATCCAGCAGCAACAGTCCTGAGGTATGAAGGGGATCTGAGTAATTCTCAGGCTCTGGTTTATTCTTGGCAGTGGGTTCATGCAGTGTGGTTGCCCAAATAATTTATTGCTGGATTTAAGTGGTGATTAATGGTTAAAACTAGTGCCAGAAGGACTTGTGTGTAGTCTGGAGCAGTTCTGAATGCTGCACCTGCACATCCCCTCGCACAAGCTGCTAACCTGAGACCAAAGCCAGAGTTCAGTGGTTTTACATCTTAAACAGGGCTGTGTTTTGATGCTGAGCTCAAAAAGCTCCAGGGTGCACATACGAAAAAACAGCAGCATTTAATACAAGTATTTCTTTCAGCTGAAGTTATGAAGGAAAACCTAAGTTAGTGGTGCAACGGGCGTAAACCAAGTCATTTGCTCCAGCAGCAGAGCTGAGGACTGGAGCACAGGGTATCCAAACCCTCAGAGCACGGGCTCCCTGTGGGAAAACGCACTTCCATAAAGAACACACTTCCATAAACTTCCTGAGAAATTTTCAGGTTAATGCTTTAGACTAAAAGGCAAAGTTCACTCAAGGCACTCGGAGAAGGAGAAAAGGTGGAGCCCAGGATGGAACTGGTTCCACAGTGAGCGCCGGGCACTGTGGAAACCAACAGGCAGGATTTTAAGATATTAACTAAAACATAACAATCTGCTGTGTCCTTTCCTCCCCTTTGCCCTTTTATTCTTTCAAATAAAGAAAGCTTTTATCAAAGAAAGGTCAAATGACCCAGAAGTTCAGACTGAACGGATCCAAGAAGAGAACTATTTATATTTAGATGAGGACTGCACTGAAGGATGTCAGTCTCTCCCCTCCTCTTCCTCCCCAGCTCTGCCAGGAAGGCCACAGTCTCCTGAGTTAACAGAAACCAAAGCTTCCATCCCAATTTTATTTATGCAATGCACAACATTAAAGTGACAGACTAAGAAGATCCCAAGTTAGATCTAAACACCAGAAAATAACTCTGCTTTGGTCTGCAGAAACTAGGAGTTGGAAAAACACTGGAATGTCTCTTCTGAAAGACACCGCAGCTCCCTCAGAGCGCTATTTGCAGTGCCTGGTGCACCTGATTTGAATGACATCTCTGTAGGAACTGTGGCAGAACTACTGGAAACAAAGCCCAGGCTCTAATCTAAGATACTATTAAGAAACCCCCCTCAGACCACTCTGAGGAGGAGGTGAGTACACTGGGATTAAAATTACATCTTTTGAAGCAAGGAGTTTGTGAGGTCTTTTCAGGCCAGACAGGAAATTTAGAGAGGTTTAAGTCAACAGGAACAACTCAGCAAGACTTTGACATGTCAGGCTCATGGGTACGTGAAGCTCTGTTCATCCAGCCCCACTTTGGGAGCTCTTATGGGAATAGTGTGTAACTCATAGAATCATAGAATCCCAGACTGGTTTGGGTTGAAGGGACCTTAAAGCTCATCCAGCTCCAACCCCTGCCCCGGGCAGGGACACCTTCCACTAGAGCAGGTTGCTCCAAGCCCCTGTGCCCAACCTGGCCTTGAACACTGCCAGGGATGGGGCAGCCACAGCTTCTCTGGGCACCCTGTGCCAGCGCCTCAGCACCCTCACAGGGAAGAGCTTCTCCCTTAGATCCAATCTGAATCTCTCCTGTTTTAAGTCTAAACCCATCATCCCTCTTCCTATCGCTACAGTCCCTGATGAAGCATCCCAGCGTGAGTGCATTTCACAACACAGAGAACAGTAAAAATGATGCATTCAGAATCAAGCAAGCTGCTTTTATGGAGACACAGAAATCCTGCAGGGAAATGAGGAGTCTGCAGCAGCTGGGCAGGCTATATCCCCTTCAGAGGGGTTTCCCCTTCAAGCTACTAACCTCCTGCTAAGGCACAGATGCTCACATCAAAGCCAGGGGCTGCATCTCCACCTAGAATATATTACCTCCAATGGCTTGCAGATGAGAAATTAAATGAGAAAGAGATGAGCACTTATTTATGGTGCTGTGAGATCATGCAGTGGCAAAGCCTGAATCAGTTCATGTTAACAATACCTACTTAGAGACCTGCTGCCCTGATTTTACAAGGCAGAGGGGAAGTAATTCAGAACAGGGCACTATGAACTTTGCCTTCAGCAAAAATAGACAAGACAGAACAAAATGCCAGGAAATCTTAACACCAGATCACTGTGTGATACTCTTCGAGCCTGGCAAGCCAGGGCATAGATGACTACTCTGGAATCACAAGGGCTTTACTCCCCGCTGTGCTGCGTAGCCTTGGGAAAAGCCCTCAGTTTTCCCATCTCTAAAGCGGAAATACAGCACTGAGAGAAGCAGAGTACAAAGCCAAGTACTATCTTTGTACAGTGTGATTTTGGGGCTGTTTCTTATTAAAACAGAACAACAGATCCCAGCACAGGAAGGAGAATGCTGTAAATACAAATCTCCAATAAAGCTCAGCGAATGGCTGCAGCCAATTCCACTACCACCACTATTTGCTTTCCTTTCTCCTCCAATCCCCCCAAACCCCTTCACATCAAGGAGGGGGTTGTTTTTACATTAGTAGTCTCTGTTACAAAAGCAAACTCCTCAAATAATTACCTGGATTTCACCTCCCTTTTGCTGCACCACAGCAGTGTTCTAACCAGGTATTTGTTTGAGGCAATTGAGACGGAACATTAAGGATGTAAGAAAAGCTCTGAAAATTGCAAGACCTGCTCCGTTTAAGCTAATTCTTCTCTCAGCTTTCTCTTGCTCCATGATTCAGCAAGTGCTGGAGCCTTTTAAATAAAGCTTCCTGTTTGTAAAAACTGCTGAATAAAGCACATTGCTTTAGGTCACGATAAAACCCAGTATTTCCTTTAAACAAGACCATATTTGTCCTCTTGCTTTTCCATTTATTTCTTCCTGACCGTAGTAACTTTACTCACAGAATCATCTGAAGCAGTGGGTTAGAGCAAAGGCCAAGCCACTGAAAGAACAACTCAGTGTTTTCAAGTCAAATGATGAGTCTTTAGAGCTGATTTATAGTCTCACTTACATGGATTACAGAAGCACCCCAAGACTTCAGGTACCAGCCCTCTCAATTACCTGTGCAGAGCAGACAGCAGAGGCCATTGCTACCCCCTGTATTTACATACCCAACACTAAAGATACAAGGCACAAAACTAGTGCTATCACTGGTTTAGATGCCAGAAGTCAGTGTATATGAGTGGCTTGGCCCAGGGCCACAAAGGAAGTTTAAAGTAGCTGAGAACTGGTCCCAGATGTTTGTAGGCATAGTTCAATGCCTTAGAGACAAAGTGTCACAAGGGCAGTTGAGGCTGGAGGCAGATTAACTCCTAGTCCATTGCCTGGAGGACATCACAAGTCAATACACACATCTCAGCTATTAATATCCATACAACTGCTAGATCCTTGCAACAAACACAACCCCCTTTTGGTATTTCCTGCTTATAGACTGGTAATGCAAACAACTCCCATGCTTTGTGCAAGGTTTTAGGCTTAGAAAGCGTGGTTAAATTCTTCTGTGAAGGAAGAAAGGCAGCACTACACCCATCCCACTGATGGGAAGGGGTCTGGTGTATGTAGTAGGGCTCACAATGGAGCTGTGACCCCTTTCCTTGCGTGCCTCAACCACAAGATAATACAACAGCCTTTCCAAAAATAAACTGCTGATGCAAGGCTGGAGCAGATTAAAGCAGAGGATTCCTGGGGCAAGGGAGAACGTGGCTACATCCCAAGCAATACTTTCTCAGCCCCTTTTGGCAGGCTTCAGGAAAGAGCGTGGAGAACAACCCGGTTAAGATTCCAGCTAGCAGAGAGGCTGCAAAGGAAGCCAAAGTGGTGACAGAAGATACATGGCTTCTACACTCAACTTTTGTGCAGATTTTGCTTTGCTATATATGTTTTAAAAAAGCAGTCAGTTGGGATGATTGTTCCCACCCAAACCCCTTGGCTTCCCTCTTCCTATGTTCTTGTTCTCACCATCATCTTCTTCTGCCTTTCACATCCCCCTTTCTTCTCTGTTCAACGCATTCCTTTCAAATTCAAGTGTCTCACACACAACAAACCAAGGAAAATACAATCTGTGCATCTGCCTGGTGTGTTCTGCTCAGGCCTGAAGAGTTCATAGAGCACCTAAGCTCAACAGGAGCTTCATTCTGACTGCCACTTTCAGCTTATTGTAGAACAACTGACCAAAAAAGTCCTTTCTGCCTTTGTTAGTGTTTTCCTCTAGCTGCAGCTCTAAAACCACAACATTGAAGAGCTTGGCACTGTCATTATCAGTTACAAAACCAAACTCATACTATAGAAAAGGTGGGTGGCCATTTAATACAGAGGCTAATGATACAACGATTTGCAGAGAACGCAGGCACTTTAAACGCATGCAGAAGTCTCACTTTGCATTCCAGTCCTAGGCAGGAAGCATTTACTGTATATAAAATTCTCCAACTAACATTGCTGCCTCAATTTTGCTATTGGAAGAAGAGAGTCATTCACATTTAGCACTTCAAATGTGATGATGTTGCCAAGCATTTTACAACCAAACACAGACATTACGTTCTACCTGATGCAGAAGAGCTCTGTTAAGAGTCAAGGGGCCAAAGGGGAGAGATACAGATTGGTTTGGTTTGATTTGTTGTTGGAGTTTGGTTGTTGAGTTTGATTTCTCTCTCTTTTTTGCAATAATTCAGAACAAAGTTTTCTTCTTGACTGACAAGGCTAAAATGGTTTAAGGCTTAAATGAAAGGGAAGAAGCTGAATGATCTGAGCTAATATATGTGCTTCTCAAGTGCCTCTAGACTTGGCAAACACATGCAAGAAGAACTGTCAGCAAGGATGTATCCATAGATCATACAGCCTGCAAGGCCTCAGGAGAGCTGAAGCTCTCAACCAGCTTTTCACACTGAAAGGAGCAGGGAAGTTAGGGCAATGTATTGCCAAAGCTATCGAGGGAAGACTGGAAAGATCCTTCACACAAACAGTAAGTTATCTTGATAGACCTTGCCGGCAAAATGAATACAGAGCTTGAATGATTAGGGGTAAATGAAAGAGCACATCTGGATTTACAGGGCTGTCAACCCTCCGACCACAGGCACTGCATGCAGACAACTCAAAAGGTGCAACACTGAGTAACGTCATTGTAAGCTAGCTATGAGGTGTTCCTGCCACTGGAACTCACCAGGTCCTCACTGCTGTGCTTAAAAGTCTGAAATTAGAAGAAATGGGAGACCACTGACCCCATGTACAAGAGTTGACACACTGAAGAGTACAGCATGGCCCTGCTGCTACAGCACCAGCACAGGGTTACATGCTGCTTTACACTTCTCCTTCCAGACAGGGCCTGTGGTATGTGAGAAATCACCACTGAGATGCTGTTAGTTCTGGGCTGCAAAGCAGCAATTTCCCTGGCAATGAACACACAAGAGCAGGAAAGTAACACCTTTAAGGAAAGAGCATTGGGATCACAAACATCTGTGCAACGCATCCAGTTTTCAAACATGAAAAGAACAAAACCGCCAGAGCAGACAGATTGATCCTCCTGGGATTTGGACACACCATTCCAGGAAATCTGGATACTTGAGACACAGGGCATAGGTTAAAGTCAAAGTTAAGGGGCACATGCATTAAACGTGCAGCCACTTGAACTGCTG
>NW_009912378.1:95506-117010 GCF_000696875.1 Nestor notabilis
GACTGGTGAGCATCACTCCTGAACTGACAGAACATGCCACGACGGGAGCAGCACAGACACAGCTTTGCAGGGAAGACACTGTCTATGTGGGATAACTCATGTCCTCCATCAGCTGAAGTCTCCATCTCACAGCTATGAAGACTGTGATCAATGTTGTGTTAGCCCAAAACAAAGCTGTTTTCAGGGATTCACAAGGCAGTGATACGAAATCTCACTGTCTCTGTTCTTCCACACTGTCAAAACATACCTTCTTTCCTCACAGCCTGCACCAGCCAGAGCTGAGTCAGGCACTCAATCTATCAAGGAACAACAACTGTGTTTCTAAGTAGAGCAAACAGGTGAAGACATGCAGAATACACACTGCAAAGATAATTCAGTGCCTGCTGGAGGTGCTTTTCCCACTCTAATTGCAGGCAGCTCTTTCCAGAAAATTCCTTTCAAGCACATGAAAAAGAAGACAGTTTCCCTGTGCTTGTATTTCTTTGCACAGACACCTAAAAAATCCTGAAAGCTAAACTCAGTGAAAGCCTGCTGACAGCATTATGTTGCAGCATTAAATGTTCTCCTTCAACAGGTAGTGTCCTCACCTAAGAGCAACTTCAGATTTATGGACATGTTCATAAGGAAGAACTTATTTTGTAGCTGCATTTGTGTATCAAGGAGGTTTCATGGGAGTAATAAGTGTTTTCAACAGCTGTATCCACAAAACCCCCTTTAATTCTCACATCTAGATCTGTTTGCATACAACACCTCTACATGGCAGGGGGCACTTCCATCTCATCTGGTAGCTGCAGTATCAACTTGCACTTCCCAGTGGACTTTGTTCCAACAGATTTTAGATCAAGTTAGATCAGGATCTGAGTGAAGAAGTACTTTACAACTTTAAGCAAATCTTAGGTACGCATCTGAACTTTTAATGGAAACCATCACCTAAACTTCCCTGGCACCCAAGTTTTGAAGAGGGACAGTTAAGTGAGAGTGAGACTAAAATTTCATCATCACATCAAACATGAAAATTCATGGATAGTTACAGAAGCCAAGGAGAGCAGGAGAGGAAACCTCCCACCTCAGCTGGTTCTCTGGTACAAAAGAGCATGGCTGGAAGGAGAAGCCACAGCACAGCTCTGTAATGTTACAGTCACAAAGTAAAGCTGAGGTGAGTTCTTACTAGAGTGACTTTTTGAACTCCTACAATCACCTGGGTTCCTTTCCTTTCAAAATGTTAGCCAAAAGAAGTAGGTTTGGTACATGAGAAAGCACATCACTTCCTCCACCCACTTCCCAACAGTGAGATGCAGTGCTGAAGTTTTCTAAGACAGGAAGATCCATATGTTTGGAAGGGCTGATGGTGGGAATGTGTCTTTGACAAACACAACAGAGGAAACAAGCCACCTCCACATACACCCACCAGGAACGACAGAGGCAGGATGATCATCGAGTCCTCAAGGAGCATGGACACTCCACTCCAAACACATATGGAGCATCCATCTGCACTGAGGCTGTTACAGGATTTTGGCCACTGTCCCACGTGGTTCCTTTCCCTTTAATCTCCAGAGTACACAATCAAGAAGGTGTCTGCTGCTATTTAACTGGTATCTGCACCCCAAACCACTACACACATCCTACACATCAACTTGGTAACAGCATCCAACCGCTTGGAGGGGCTTAAAAGCATTTCCTCCCCCCAAAATTCTCCTGAGTTTCTTTTGCTCCAAGTAAAACAAGTGACTTCAATGCCCACCACCACACTGAAATGCCAGGTCACAACTCAGTGCAAAAAATCCAAAGATGCTATTCTCAATGCAGCAGAAGGGCAAAGGCACATGCTTCCACCTATGGGAATTACACGGCTATTGATTTACAGATAGGGCTAACATCACATTTAAGGCTCACATCCCCAGTAGTACTTTCCACAGTATTACCAGCATGTTAAACTGTGAGGCCAAGTATACAGGACAGACATTAAAAGACTTAATCCTATTGCACTAAATGAAATACACATGGAAGGGATGTGTTAATACCTGCAAGACAGAGCTGATGGCGAGTAAACTGAAAAAGCAGCTACTGGGGGACCCTGATGCCATGTAAAGTCTGAGCAGCAGGACAAACCTTTGGCCATTTCACCTTCACCTCCTTCCACAGCATCAGGACCAGAACAAGAAGATTCAGGCCATCATCTCTTGAAAGCCTCAGGGCTTATTCTTTAGCACTTGGCAATTATTTGGCAACACCAACTTTGCATGTGTGCAGCACGAGTCAGAGCTGAACTGACAGGACAAAACCAAACCCCTTCCCTATATCCCACCAGATAAACTAGAGCCAAAGACAGGTTAACAAGGTAAATTTGCCTCAAAGTCACAGGATCACAAGCTCATATATGTGATAGGGATGGATGGGGAAAAGCAGGGACCTTAATAAGGGCAGGACATGTGAAGACAACCCAGCTGACATTGCACAACACCACAACCCAGTTCCAGAGCTGCTGGAGCTCAGGCTCTGATCAGAGTCTTGCTCTCAAGATACCCAGGAGTGAAGGCAGAGCTACTAACCCGGGTTTTGGGTGACAATGCTCAGATTCAGTTGGCTTTCTGTCACACAGCAGCGGTCAGACTGTGCCTGGCCCTCTGCACAGTACAAGACCAAGTTCCCAGCCCTCAAATGCTTCCGCTTTGCCAGCTCATTTTCAGTGTGAAGCAATAGTTATGAACAAAGATTGCTGACAGCTCCAGCCTCATTGCCCAACACTAACAGTTCAGCCAGTGTAAGGTTAGCAGCATGCTGTGGAAAAGCCAGCATTTCAACCAGTGGAGCAACACCATGAAGTAACCGATCCTCTAATGGCCAAACTGTTCCTTCTCTTTATGAATAGAGCAGAAACGCTGCCTCTTCAACAGTGAGTAGTGAAGAGCAGGCAGCAGGAAACCTGCACAAGTTCTCAAAGTGACAGCAACCCCACAAAGGATCAGATCAGGACCCGTAAGAGGCAAAAGATAACCTCATTTCTTTCTCTCAGAACCAGCCTACCAAGTCCCACTCCTCATTTCCAGAAGGTTGTTTCAGGTTGGCACAAGAACTATGACAACCACACATTTAACCTCTGGGCTTGCAGGCTCATGCTATAAAAGGAACAAGACAGGGTTGGCATTGCTAATAGAAAAGCATCCATCCAAGCTAAAATTCCCCACTACGAAGAGGGCAGCCCTAGCCTCACAGATAGCTCCTGGCAGTGGAAATGCATTTCTTTAATGTCTGGTGGGGGGTGACAGTGGGCTCTGTCACCTGCATTATGAAACAGGAGGCAGATAGCATGGGTCACCCGTGTGTGTTACGCTACATCAAAGAATCCCTCCAAGCAGGAGGCAAATAAATAGCTTCAGGAGAGGAAAAAAACAGGTCTGGTTTGAGTGCATATGCTGCCCTTTATTCTTAAAAGCATTACAGACACTCAACTCTGCAATCTGTTCCCATTACGGGAGCATTTCCAGCTGATTACATGCAACAGAGCAGAGTTCACATACAACACAGGCTCTCCATGCTGGCATTGACTACAGGGGACAGATCCGAACAAAGCTGTTCTAAAAGAAGTGCAAAAAGCTTCAGTCATCAAGACAGGGAAAGCCAAAGCAGTGTCCTCCACGGGAGAGCAGCCAGGAGCTCTGGTTTCTGATGTGTACAGTGTCAGGAGCATCCCACTTTCCATGCATGGTCCAAGGGCAGTGTGTTCACAGGGGAAGAGAATGGATAGCAGGAAGGTAACATCAAAATGGCATCAGCCACAGGTCCTTTACATTTTCAGGTCACAAATCCTACCCTGCCTGATGACTTTGGCACTTAGCTCAACTGAAAACAAAACTCAGAAGACATGAGGAGATTTCAGAAGGAAAGAGAAGGAAAATACCCACTGGAATAATTTAGAAAGAGAATTTTAATTTAGCTTCTAACACACATAACTGAATGCAGGACACAGTCTCTACTACTGGCTTAATAACAGTATTCTCAAACCATAGTTCCTACATGTAACAGGGAGTAAACCCTGAGCACCCAACATGCAGGTGTGGGATTTTATACAAAGCCCTGAGGTCAGAAAAGCTGCCTTGGTCAGGAAACTGAACCCTACAAAAGTATAGAGATTTGCTCACAATTCGCTCACAGAGCTCTTAAGGAGGTTTATTAAATACCAGGTTTGTGGTGCATTCTCCTTCCTTTGTGTCTGACTAGGTGGGATTTTGAAGAATAGGAGCAAAAAGCAAGCAGAACATCCCTGCAGAAATTCAATAAACTGAGCAGCATCATGAAGGTCAGATACAAGAGCCTGGAGCTGACAATATCATGGAATTGCAAACTGGAACCAGCAGCACTGCTATTGTAAGCATTCCTGACTCTTCATTTGAAGTTAAGCCCTGCTGTTGCCACAGTAATGGAAAAGATGAAACTAAGTGGAAGAAAATGTAGTAGTAATAGATAAATAATTAGATGCAGAGAAAATTAACAGGACACATCTAGCTGGGTTGTGCTGAAGCACAACTCCTTAGAAAGGTACAAGACCTTCCCATTGCCTTCCCTCCATCCAGAGCTTCCAGAGAAATGGAAGCAAGCTGCCTGGGGAACCACTAATTCCTAATGAAAACCCTACCAAGCTGCAGCTGGCGATAGTGGATTTTCCCTCCCCCTTTTCTCCTTTGTGAGATGATTTAACAAGCTACAGCATCCCAAGAGACATGACAACCAACCAACAGAAACAGAGCATCGTGGCTTGAACTGTACATGTCCATCTGCGCTGTTCTCTTTTGACAGACACACAAAAGGTCTGAGTTTGGAGTAAAAGTGTTGCCAAAAGGAAGTTGTGCAAAAAAACATTGTGGCAGTGTGCACCTCATTCCCATGGCCTGTCATTATTCCTGTATGGGGGGAACTGATGCACCAATTATGTGTTTTGGGATGGCAGATAACATGTCACCCTCTGCTAGCTAGCTACCCTGCAAGACAGCTACATGTTCATTGTCAGGTGAAATCAACAGGACTAGAACAAGTCAAAGCTGCTGTGTTTTTCCTAGCACCCAGAGTGATCTGATCCAACACGATCTCAGTGGGAATTTGGGAACCTTGCACTTAGAAGCATATAGGAAAGGTGGCTAAGTCTTAGATACATTCTATACAGAGAAACTAAATACACCTCCATGTTTTCCCCCATCTCTCAGTGCCAAACAGACCTGTCCTCTCCCCACTCTGGCCCACGAGAGCCAAGCTCAGATGTTTCACTTGGCCACCGTGCCCTCCAGCCCAGGCAAAGCCATCTCCACTCCAAGCCTTGTCATCGTGGAACTACACCAGCCTGCTCTCAAAGCAAACCAGTTCTTCCTTTTCAGCCAGGTTGCTGCCTAGAGCTGATGCCCAAAACACTGAACAGCAGCACTTGTGTCTGACCTGGAGTAGATGAGAAACAGGGAAATAGGCCAAGTAAAGCAGAGTCAGAGAAACAAAGATCCAGAGACTGAATTAGCTCTTCCCTCCGTCAATTAAAAAGCAAATGCAATTATTTTGTATCAGTAACTGCATCTGGAGTGCACTTTTGCCTTAGGGAGACTGAAAGAAATGAGAACATGCCATTTCCCTTGTGACATTGCTAAGATCAGTGACATGAAGGCTTTGAATTTACATGGCATTGAAGTGCTTAATTGTTGAGACAGATGGGGAGAGGACACTGCACATGCGGGGAGAGACCCCGCATGCCTTCAGCAGAGAGTCACAGGGTGCCAATCCCTGTACATCAAGACAACATTCAGCTTCAGTAAAAAGGAAATTAGTTGCTCTGATATTGAAGACCAAATGCAATGGGATGGGAGAAGAGGCCCTCAAGGAACAAAACACAGGACCAGAGAATTAAGAGCCACGACAAAGCTTCCACTTTAGCATTTGGAGCAGACTTTGCCCTTCAACACAACCCACATCAGCAGCAGAGCTGTTTCAGCCACACAGCTCAATTTAAGCATGTATCAATTCCCAGTGCCCTGGCTTAATCAGAAGGTCCCTGAAGGCTAAAGAAAGACAGGGCCAAGCAAGAGAATAACTGGCAACAATGCAGGACACAAGCATACCACTGCTCTGACTCCAGATGAAATTCTTTCTTGATGAGCTTTTTAATTGGATGCCCAAAGAGCAAGTAACAAGGAAACAAGAGAGCAAAGACAGCAAGGGTAAGAAGGGAAAACAGATAAGGGACCCTGTAGTGGCTTGGATGGGAACATTAAGGACACACCTCAGTCATCACGTTCAAAGAGCACTGTGATAAGCTCCTGCTCCCTTTTGGTATGCATCAAGCAAGCAGAGAAAGCATCAACTTAAGACAAGACAACAGTTCTTAAGGAAGCTTAAAGAAAAGCTAGATGGAAATGAGAAAGGACATCCTTCTCCTCCAGAAGCATCTGTGAAACCCAGCCTGTTAAAAGCAGGCACAAGAGTGAATGGCCAAGGCAGTAAGTTATACCCAATCTTGAGATAGCTCCTATAAAGTTGTCATTACTTGTCTACACTATGCAGAATAGAGATAAGGTCTGAGCTGAAAAACAGCAGTGGATAAGTGAGCCAGCAAATGGTATGTATTAAACACTAACTAAGATCCTTACCCTGCTAACTGCCTCTAAAGGGCTGTGGGGAAGGCCGGAAGAGCACGAACGGCTCCTAAGGGAGCTGACAGGCATCCGTGGAAATCCCAGCACCAGTAAACTGAATAAATACTGGATCAGGCAGCAAAGAGAGCTCTTTCCCACACATTTCACTGTGCACCTCTAAGCTTCCAGCTTTTATGCACCTGCCACATTTGATTTCACCCAAGATGACAAACCAGCCTCAAACAGCTTTTTTCCTCGCCAGGAAAAGACATATTTTCTTTGGGGAACATACACAACATAAAATAGTATGTTCCATAAGCCTTAAAATATTTCTGCCTACTTATTTGAAAGCATATAAAAACAGTTCTGAGCTTTTTTTTCCCTCTGATAAATACAGTTCTCCCAGCCAGGAGCTGCTTTTAGTGGCAGAGCCTTTCCCAGCCTACCATTTTTAATGTACAGGAGGAATGTCTATATGCAAGTCAGACTCCTAAATTATAAACTTGTGCAGGGATAAAACTCTCCATTACTTCAAACAATCTCAGGGTCATTGCAACTCTGTCCCAGCAAAAAGTTGTATCTCAGCTGTGACAATTTAAACCCAATAGAACTACCAAGATCCTAAGGCATTTCAGGAGGCTTCAAAAGCTTACCCACCGCTGACAGTGCCAGCTTTTGAGATGGAAAGCACAAAGACCTTTCTGCAGCTCTCCATAGCTGTCTTGAAGCTGCACTGAAGACCATGGAATTGTACCCAACTTTCCTGAGAAATTTGAAAGGAAAAGCATAAGTCAAGCATAAGTGAGTTGTAGAGAAACCCAGAATCTTCATTTAGAAGCTCTTCTTAGAACCTGCAGCATTTCTGGGCTCTCTTTTCTAGGCCTGACAGGAAAGCAGGGCTGGACTCCTCACAGCAGCTCAACCACCGAGTGGTTTCAGCACAGACACCCAACACCATGCTCAGATGAGGTTCTCCACACTGGACAAGCACAAAGACTGCAGTTTGCTTTTTATAACCAATTCTCTTCTTTTTAGGGCTTTATTCTCAGCAAAAAGGAATGTCAAGAAGACATCCTGTTTCATTCGTTCTGTGAAGTAACTCCTGTTGAGGTTAAAGGAAATAGTCTCCAAATGCCAAACCCAGCACTAATAATGCATGGCCAAGTTCTCTGTGTTTTCAGCTGTTTCTAGCTCAATGGAGATGAGCCACAGGAGTTCAGACATATGGCTTCAGACTCCACAAGGCTGTAAAGACAGCCCAATGACACAAGAAGAATGCAAGTCATTTTAGATCATGCAAAGGTAGGTACCAACAACACTCTAAGACAACCAGAAGTCATCCATGGGCGGGTCTCAGGGTGAACTGAGGTCACTTAAACAACTCTTATGCAAAAGCCAATACCAATACAGCGAGAAACTTGAGTATACAGCTTGAAAAAACACTGGGAAGAAGTACTTGCAAAAAGGAAAAAGTCCACTGGACATACAGAATCAACCAGGGTGGAAAAGACCTTTGAGATCATCCAGTCCAACCGCTCCCAGCACTGCCAAGGCCACCACTAACCCCTGGCACTGAGGTCTCGTCCACACGGGGTGTGAACACTTGCAGGGATAGTGACTCCAGCCCTGCCCTGGGCAGCCTGTTCCAATGCCTGAGCACCCTCTGGGCAAGGAATTGTTCCTCAGCTCCAGCTAAACCCGCCCTCGGGCAGCTTGAGGCCAGTTCCTCTTGTCCCATCCCTTGTCCCTTGGGAGCAGAGACCAGCCCCCTCCTGGCTCCAACCTCCTGTCAGGCAGTTGCAGAGAGTGATAAGGTCCCCCCTGAGCCTTCTCTTCTCCACACTAAACCCCCAGGTCCCTCAGCCCTTCCTCATCACACTTGTGCTCCAGGCCCTGCACCAGCTCCGGTGCCCTTCTCTGGCCCCGCTCCAGCACCTCAATGTCTCTCTTGTAGTGAGGGGCCCAGAGCTGAACACAGTATATGGTCCTTTATTTAAGTTATCTGATGGACTTCTCAATCCTTCAACAGAACCAGTGCAAAGCTTTAAAGTTTCCAGAATTCAAGGCTTCAGCATAATCCTGTTCCTGCTTCCTAAAAAGCTTGCTCTGATTCTGAAATTAAGAGCAGTAAGGAAGGGTCTGGGAGCCCACCTGCATCCCTGCATGGACAGGCTTCAAACCATACCAGGCTTCTTTAATCAGATTCCATTTTAAACATGGGCAATTTACTTTGTGATGCCAAACTTGAAAGGATTTCTCATACTGTCTTAATTAGGATGAGGCAGAAGTAATATCACCTGATTATCAATGCACTTCGAGGTTAGATTTAAAGACCATCTATCACATCTTCAGCCTAGTTTGCCCTAAGAGTCTGGAAAACAGCAGGCAGTAGGATTAGATATAAATCTAATGAGATCATGTATTTACACAAAATTTATGGCACTCACTTTTACATAAGGCTGTGTTCTTGTGTCCTTAGCATGTGGCACTACAGACACTTCCTTTTAGCTGGAAAAAGGTTTCTTTTTAACTTTAATTTCCCTTTAAAAGGAACCATGTCTATAAATAACAAGTGAAGAGCACTAGCATAACCTGGGTTTACCAAACCTTAATAAGATGAACTCAAGCCCTGACTTCCCTTAAGCTAAATAGCACAGAGTCTCTCCGAGAGCCGGGTGAAAGCCTTGTGCACACACACACACACACTCCTGTTTTTAAAGGAACTTCTCTAATTTCATCAGCATCCTGCTTGCTTCAGATGTATTTACTGATACTAAAAGCCAGGCAAGGTGGCATTCATCAACAATGTACATATACCCATGGTCTCAGCACGTGGCATCTCAGGGCCTCCCAAACAGGAGTCCACCTTTACTAACTGTGGGGGAAAACTGCCACCTTAACACTTGTATGTGCTAAAGTCTGCTAGAATTCCTGGGTTAGGAAAAAGTAGAAAAACACACAGAAACTCAAGCCCCTTATCCAGCAGTCTGGATGCTTTATTGGATTTTTTTCTCCGGGATACAAACACCTCCAGCAAACTCTGCCCTGGCACACGTTGTTATGGAGCATCCAGCTGCATCAAAACTGAGCTGTATCAAAAGGGGTGTGAGCAGTAGGTTGAAGGAGGGGATTCTGCCCCTCTGCTCTGGGGAAACCCGACTTGCAGCACTGGGTGCAGTTCTCATGTCCTCAACATGAGAAGGACATGGAGCTGTTGGAGCAAGTCCAGAGGAGGCCATGAGGATGAGCAGGGGCTGGAGCAGCTCCCATATGGAGACAGGTTGAGAACATTGGGGCTGTTCAGCCTGGAGAAGAGAAGCTGTGGGGAGACCTCAGAGCAGCTTCCAGTATCTGAAGGGGGCTACAAGGATGCTGGAGAGGGACCTTCATCAGGGACTGTAGTGACAGAACAAGGGGCGATGGGTTCAAACTGAAACAGGGGAAGCTGAGGTTGGATGTAAGGAAGCAGCTCTTCCCTGTGAGGGTGCTGAGGCGCTGGCACAGGGTGCCCAGAGAAGCTGTGGCTGCCCCATCCCTGGCAGTGTTCAAGGCCAGGGTGGGCGACATGGTCTAGTGTGAGGCATCACTGCCCATGCTCTAGTGGAAGGTGTCCCTGCCCATGGCAGGGGGTTGGAACTGGATGAGCTTTAAAAGGTCCCTTCCAACCCAAACCAGTCTGGGATTGTGTGATTCAGCTTGAGTTAAAGGGGAATCAAGAAAATTTTGCTCAGAGAGTCATCCAAACTTCTCAAAGGTCACCCCCTAGGCCATGCCACAGGGAGATTCCCTGATCAACCTTGACCATCTCTCAAACAAGCCCTGGAAATTCACTGCAGGACAGAAAGGAAGTTTAAATCCAGGTTTAAAAATTATGAACACTCAGGTGCTGAACAGCATTAAAGCTCTGCCTTGCTTTAAGCAGGGCATCTCCCCACCGATGAGAGGTGGCAGGCCAGTTCAGAAAGCAATCCTTTGGGAAACAGGCTATAAATAGCCCTGAGGACCTAATACAAGCTCTCCAGGCCTGGCATAGAGGAAGAGGGCATGTTCACACACTCCAGCAGCAACTCTTCTCCAAACACAGCTCACATCTTCCTGCCCTCTATCTTTAATTAAGCTTTTTACTCCTTCATCAGTCTATGAAAGATCTTCCTATTGCTGACAGCTACAGTCCCAGGTGGACTAACATTTCAATTCCTGTTTTTCTCCCTTCTGCAGAAGCAGCTGTATGAGCTTCTCCAGGCTGTTGCTATAGAAACAAACCAATCCTCAACACTCTTATTTTTACCAGTTTCTGTGAAATAGGATTTATTTCATTTCCATGACTAAGCTGTACTCCAGAGCGAGCTCTCTGGGACAGTGACAGTGCCATCTCAGCATGACAGGCAACCTGGTGCCATCTCAGCATGACACCACATACATGGTGTCAGTGATACAAGGAAATGGCCATCACTCTTATTCAAAAGCACCTTCTTCATTTCAAGAGGACACTTCACCTTGAAATGATTCCTGTAGCCAGAGTGTTACTGAGATGTGGCTGAATCCATGGAGTGGAAAAGAGCAGAGGAGTGGCTGGCACAGCCTGGAAAACCATGGATATGCTGGCAAAGCTCATCTGAGCAGGCACCAGAACGCTCCCCCCCAGCATAGCACACCCACCAGATGTTGAGCACCCTCTGTGCAGGCAGAAGGATCATCTTCATCAAGTCCCCACAACCTGCTGCACTCACAGGCTGAATGTGGCTCAGTGGAAGCTCCTCATGGAAGGCAAAGTACTCACACAGATTCAAGGCATTAGCACGCATTATCTGCTGCAAGCCTCCAGGAACTTGCCTTATCCTTGTCCAAGTGCAGCTGGGAGAGGGCTTTCCCTTTTGGTCTGGGATGAACTGCATGTGTTACCTCTATTCTGTATCACATCTTCCATTTACATCTTTTACATCCTGCTTTTTCTTTCAATCTCACTAAAACAATGCATTACATTATAAAAATCCCACTGAATGAACGTTGGTTTTTGGCTCAGCTGCTTCTAAAAGATCAAATACGGCTTCACACATTCACGTTTAGAAATTTCAGCTCTCTGTCAAACAGCCTTAATCAGCCAGAGCGGGACCTACATCATGAAGCAGAGCAGCTCCACTTCCATCAACACAGTCCATATGCAGATCTGAATTACTACAGAAAGAGCTGCAGCAGGACAACTGCTCCCCAAGCAAAGGAGAAGGGAAGGGGAGATGCTGGTCCTCTGTGCTGTCACCTGCAGGTTTCTGCCATTTCCCTCCTATTGGATCTAGGAACTGTGCAGCCTCATGAAACAAGAGTTGTCTGTTAGCTCAGTCAGCTGGAGTGATTCACCCCGGAACAGACCCACAACACCACAAGTGACTGTTGAGGAGAGAAGACGGGGAAGCCAGAACCACCACTCTCAGCAACTGACTCCTGAACAAGCTGAGCTGTAACCTGCAAAGGTCACTAGGAAGTGTCACAAGGATGATCAGGGGCTGCAGCACCTCCCATACAAAGAAAGGCCGAGAACACTGGGGCTGTTCAGCCTGGAGAAGAGAAGCTGTGGGGAGACCTCGGAGCAGCTTCTAGTGTCTGAAGGGGGCTACAAGGATGCTGGAGAGGGACTCTAGCGACAAGAGTCACAAGGTGATGGGTTCAAATTAAACAAGGGAAATTCAGGTTAGATCTTAGGCAGAAGTTCTTCCCTGTGAGGGTGCTGAAGTGCTGGCACAGGGTGCCCAGAGAAGCTGTGGCTGCCCCATCCCTGGCAGTGTTCAAGCCCAGGTTGGACACAGGGGCTTGGAGCAACCTGTCCTAGTGGAAGGCGTCCCTGCCCGTGCCAGGGGGTTGGAACCGGAGGACCTTAAGGTCCTTCTCCACACAAATCAGTCTGGGATTCTATGAAAACCTGTCTGTTGAGCATTCAGTGCCCAGCTGAACACTGCACAGCTCCTGCCCTCAAACCACAGCACTCTGGATGTACTCAAATCTGCAGTGAAATTTCTTCAGTTTTGGGCCTGCAGACAAAAATAGAGGGGAGTGAAGCTATGGCAATGTCAGTATGTCATTGCTCAAATATCCCATATTTGTTTACACGCATAGCTGTGGTTTGGGTCCTGAAATGCCTACACACAGCTCAATGGTAGGACAATAACTTGGGGTATATAGATTGAAAAGCCATCGGGGATTCTCACAAACATCCCCTCAGTCCACTCATCCAGTGCCACAAGCATCCACTCTGCCACCAAGGTAACCACAGAGACACCCCCTGCACCACGTGCTGAATGCAGCTGCTAATTCCAGCACCAACAAAGCCAGCCCTAAAGTCTTCACGATGCAAATTTCAAGCCTGCACCCAGCATTTTAACCAAAGCATCAGTGCAGAGCTCAAACTGCTGCAGGCACCCTGAATACAAACCACCTCCTCAGTCCTCAGGCTTCTTAGAGCTCTTTGGGATCCTCCAGCCAGCTCTGGTGCCAGTCTTGTTCGAGGCATGGAAAGTAAGTAAACTGCATGTCATGAGTGCAATTCACTGTTTCTCCCATGACGGGGCAGAGCACAAGTCTTATGTGTGTCTTGTGAATGCTAAGGGCTGCAAAACGATGCTCCTGGGAAGGAGTGTAACCTAGCAATTGGAAAAGCAACCCAGGAGTTCTGCCTCCTCACCCTGCCCCTGAACACATGGGAATACTGCAGCTATTTAAATCCTGCATCCATCACCAGGCAGTGCCTGGCTTAATCCCGACATCCTCAACATAACCTGACCTCTCTAACATCCTAACCTGACTACCACTCCTAACATTCCATCTTAGACCACAGTAACTCCCTCATGGAGTGTTTCAAGTATGAGCATATGGATATATCCCAAACCTGTTTAGCACTTCAAAACACTCTGCTGGGAAATTCTCAAAGCAAAGCAAGAATTAAGTTAATGTGTTCTCACCCTCCATCTGACACAAAGACATTGGTGCTCCCAAGAAAGCAAGTCCCAGGACACTGGAAGACTTAGAATGTAGGTGAAGACGGATGGGAAGTCAATAGCCAGAAGAATCCACCCCAGCCTGGACACACACCTATATTCTAGTGCCAATGTCAGATTAATCAGTCCCTGCCCACACAGTTAAGACACTTTTACTCAGCATTAGCAGAGATTCCTATCCAACGTGCTGTGCTCAAAGCATTTTGCTGGAAGGCTGTGACACCTCAACTGATTCTCATCTGCTCCCAACTCCTCACACCCTCCACAGCATCACTGCCCCTCCTGTCCACTGCCAAGCAAGCATGGAAACCTTAGCCTGCATACAGCCTGTCTGGAACGAAGCAGGACAAAACTCTCCCAAGGGAGTTTCCCAGAAGGGAAAACCACCTACACAACAATTTTCCTGTGCACTCCAAGCAAGCCCTGGGTGCTACCTAAAAACAAGTCCATTCCAAAGAGGAAAAGAGGTGAGCAAAGCAGGGCATGGATAATGTGACTTGTCTGAGGTCCCACAGCAAGCTTATGGCAAGAAAACCCCAGTCCACTCCAGCCACATCCCCAGTCACAGAATCCTGCCGACCAAAGCAAGCAAATAAAACATTCCAAAGGTGAATCAGAAGATCCCAAAGATCCAAAACACTTCAGAGTCCCTGCCAACAATTGTAGTCTTCCTGCATGATTTTAAAAGTGCTTAGAAAACAATTCACAGAACAGAGCTGGTGCACACCTAACGCCCGTGGCACTGATACTCCCAGCAATCCCAGAGTTCAGTATCTAATTAAAGAGAGCTCTGTCCTGCTTTGCTGTTTGCAAGCAGGGTGTGGAATAGAAGACACTTTAAAAGTGGGTGAGATTATTAATCACAGCCCCAAGAGCAGTGAAAGGCCCAGTTGTGATTTCCAACACAGCCCTGGATTATGTGAAACCAGGAGCAACTCCCTTTCTATGGGGGGGAAAATAGGGAAATATCCTGCTCGTACCTTTACACAATCCTTAAGCTCAGAGCTTGGAGCTGCTGTTCCCTATCTCAGCCACACACTGCAGGGCTTGCTCTTAATCACACATAATGTGATAACACCACACCTGAGAGTGGATAGACCCACAAACAGCCTTTCCCTTACTATGTACAGAGCAATTCCTGTTCTCCCCAGTTGGCTGCACCGCTGGAGTGGGACCTCCCTTCCCAATGGGAATACAGGAGGCAGAGGGGTAGGAGCCAGACCTCAGACCACCAGGAGAATGTGTAGCACTTACACATCACTCCTTTAAATCATCCAGTCACACAAGAACAAGTGTAGAACCCCACTTCTTTTGAAAATAGAAATAATCTTCCTGTCTCCTAAGCACATGTGGGGTGTTTGAAGCTCCTTGAAGTGTTCACCCATTACACCATGTTTCCCAAACAAAATAGTCACCAGCAGTAACTGCTGCAGACTGAGCAGAACGCTTGCTGTGGCTTCTGTGAAGCAGCAACCAAATCCCTTCCTACAACAGATGTATACAAAAAAGTCCTAATTCACAGCAGAAGTTTCTCCACGATACACTTACAGAGACTGCATATACAAGCTGGGGCTCAGCACCAGCCTCAGTTTCCCCTCTTGCCAACAAAGATCCAGTCTTCTCACATCAAGAGATGAACATAAAAAGCTTTTGCTGCAGATTTGGCTTTAACACAATTCATCCCTTACTGCTCCTGGCAAGACCTACTGAATGCAGCCTGATATTTAAGGCCACAGACTGGTTTGTTGCTTCCTGCCTTTAACTCCAGTGAAGCAGTAAAAAAGAATAAATAAAAGAAATCCTAATTCTGCATCCTCTATGCAGAAGTACCCCCAAAACCCCACTAAACCTCACAATTCACAAAGCGTTTCTAACAAGCATTAAGATGTGGTTACATTCAGTTGGGTTTATCTCCAGATGCTCACTGATCTCCAAAAGCCATTTTTGCCCATGCTCTGTGAGAGATGTTCTGCAAATGGGGCAGGTCAGAGTATGCTCAAGGAGCAGAGATCTGCAACAGGCTCGTGGATCTGGCTTTCCACAGACTTCCAGGCCCTGAATGGATCAGATCCTTGATGGCAGCATGAAGCCAAACCTCCTCTAAATCCTGGCAAGCCACCACCTCTTTGTAAGCCCCACCATCTGCTTTGGCAAAACCAGAAACTGATCTCCCTCTCCTCTACTGCTTCTCCTCTTCCCCATGTCCTTCTCATTACCTCAACCTGCTGTTTGTGTTCCATCATTCACGAGCTTTATTTTCCTGCCTAATATTTGTAGCGTTACACAGGGGCACATTCACCCCCTAGGGAGAGACTTTAAGCGTCTTTGCATTTCCTTCTCGTTTGGCTTATCACAACTTGCTTCCTGCTTACCTGCAGAACTTGGTGATTTCATGTGGGGTTTGTGCACGTCTCACACCCAGAGGGCTCAGCTCAGTGATCAAAGCAGGAAGTATGAAAGCCTCAGACCTTGACAAAGTTCACTTGAAATTATACTGAACATGGGGAATTGTCAAGTTTATGTGATAGAACAACATATTCCACAGACTTTACTGCTAGGGGCATCTTCTGTGACTTTGTGGACTGGCATTTGCTCTCTTTGGAAAAGAAAAAAGGCACAAAGACAGGTAAGAGAAGAGGGGCGTGAGGGATGGCAGATTCATGGTGTTTGATTAGGTGGGTCCAGCACCTACCTGTGCTTCTCCACTTTGTAATTCCAAGGAATGAGGAAGCGGAGCACTGCACAGAGGTGACATCTGATGTCCCCAACATGAGAAGGACATGGAGTTGTTGGAGCAAGCCCAGAGGAAGCCATGAGGATGAGCAGGGCCTGGAGCAGCTCCCATATGGAGACAGGCTGAGAACGTTGAGGCTGTTCAGCCTGGAGAAGAGAAGCTGTGGGGAGACCTCAGAGCAGCTTCCAGTGTCTGAAGGAGGCTACAGGGATGCTGGAGAGTGACCTTCATCAGGGAATGTAGTGATAGGACAAGGGGTGATGGGTTCAAACTGAAACAGGGGAAGTTCAGGTTAGCTCTTAGGCGAAGTCGTTCCCTATGAGGGTGCTGAGGTGCTGGCACAGGGTGCCCAGAGAAGCTGTGGCTGCCCCATCCCTGGCAGTGTTCAAGGCCAGGTTGGACACAGGGGCTTGGCGCAACCTGCTCTAGTGGAAGGTGTCCCTGCCCGTGGTAGGGGTTGGGACTGGATGAGCTTTAAGGTCCCTTCCAACCCATTCCATGATTCTATGCTAACAGTGGGAACGCAGCCTCCCACACCATGCCCACAAACACACGTTTCTTCCAGGAAATGCCTTTGTATCTAATCCAAAACCACAGTTCTGAGACTTCTGAAACACTGCAGAACTGCACAGCAAGTGGGACCAGCCCCTCAGAAGGGGAGATGCTCCTGTGAGAAGAGGTAATCCAAACAGTGAGAGTATAAAAAGGACCTAAATATGCCAACACCAAAGAGACCCAAAATCAGATGGAGAAAGGAACAAGGGAGATCTGCTGGCCCAGCCAAGCATTCATGTCCCTGTGCTTGGAATGACTTCGGGGGGAGGGGGCAGGGGGGGGGGGGGTGGGGGCTGGGGGGGGGTTGGTGTCAGCTTAGCAGCAACCTTATGAGGAGATACTGTTAGATACAGGACCAGTAATCAAAATGAGCATGCAGAAAGAGGAAGGCTGACAGAAGCTGTTTGAGGAAGGGAAAACGCAAAGCATACAAAGCTGAGGACAGGTTTCTCCATCACAACCAAGGGGTAAGAAACCCTTAAATAGAAAAGTTCCCTTGTTCTGGCATTAGTAGTTTCCCATCTCCCAAATTAACCTGCCTTTTTTCCATCAACTGTGGCCATCCTCTTGTTTAGCAGGCCAATGGTGGTTTTATATAGCAATTACATGGGATTCAGAGATGCTTTTCACAGGAGCCCAACTAAGAAACTGTGTTTGGCTGTTCCAAAGGACACGAGGCCATTTTGGCCAGAAATTTGCAGCAGGACTCACTTCTGAGCAAGGAGAAAAGCATTATCTAAGCACTTCCAAGTCTCAGTGAGAAAGCTTTGTAACCTCAGTTCTCTCAGATGAAGCTTTATCAGACGCACAAAGAACTAAATCCCTGCTCCAGATACCTGGTTTGTGATTTCTTAACCCACCAGCACTGATGACATCTATTGTTCAAGCAGCTTTCCTGCACTGCAGAGCCTTGACAAGGAGTCACCAAGTGAAGCACCTTGGCCTTCCCCATCAACTCCTTCCATTAAGGCTTCCACTTCATTGCACTGTGGCTTTCTCTGGGCACAGATCCAGGCCATATTTACAAGTTTTAATTTAGAAAATGCATCTAATCATCATCAGGAAAACAAATCAAGATACAAGATATCCAAGAGAAAACCCTTCAACTTCAAAGTTGTTCTGGTCCTGCTGCACAACTCTGGTTGCCATACTCTGAGGAAGGTGAGGTGGACACTGAGCAGAGTCCTTCCTGTCACCTCCACCCTCCTCCCAAACACCAGGTCCCTTTAATTTGCCAATCTTTAATTTTCTATGAAGTGTCAGGCAGCAAATGTCACATTCCCTGTTTCCAAAACCTTGAAGTCATTTGTAAAGGAGGACAAAAAGGCAAAGTTAGCTATAATTAAACATCATCCTGCTGTGGAGAACTTACTGCCACATCCTCCCTGCCCCTGGGATACAGGGAAACCACAGGCAAAGGTGCTCCAGAGGAATCATGCACCTCCAGAGATGAGCAAAGCAGCCAGAAACCAGGCTTGGCATCAGGGGCAGGAGTTCAACTCGCAGTTTGCAGAGGGAAAACACACCACAGCAGAGACAGAGTGACACACAGGCAGGAGACAATGGCCCACATCTCAGATACACCTGGATCACTTTGCAACTCAGTCTGGCATTTTTGGCAACTCAATCCTCAAAATCCAACGTTTTGCTGCTGTACTAAGGGGGCTACAAGGATGCTGGAAAGGGACTCTTCATCAGGGAATGTAGTGACAGGACAAGGGACGATGGGTTCAAACTGAAACAGTTCAGGTTGGGTATAAGGACCAAGTTCTTCCCTGTGAGGGTGCTGAGGCGCTGGCACAGGGTACCCAGAGAAGCTGTGGCTGCCCCATCCCTGGCAGTGTTCAAGGCCAGGTTGGACACAGGGGCTTAGAGCAACCCGCTCTAGTGGAAAGTGTCCCTGCCCATGGCAGGGGGTTGGAATTGGATGATCTTAAGGTCCTTTCCAACCCAAACCAGTCTGGGATTCTGTGATTCTATGACACAAAGGAGTGTATTTGCAACTATAAACTCAGAGCCACACAGGACAGTGAGTGGTCACTTAGATTGAGCCCACACTACAGAAAACAGTTTTGAACCTGCCCAGCATGTCCCAGCTGCTCCCCAATCACCAGCCTTCCCCTCACAGCTCCCTTTAGCAGCTGCTTCTCACAAAAGCCTCATCACTATAAAACAAGCAGAACTCTTCTCAGGTGGAGTCAGCTAAGCCAAAGTAAAAGCCCAACAAGCTGACAGAACAGTGGAAGCAATCATAATGCCTCTGAATCATTAAAAGTCCACTTTGGATATCTAACATGCAGCATTCATCACAGCTCCCAAGCCCTGGAACAATCCCCAGCTACCTCCTACTTCCCAGTGCTGCAACTGCAGCCCCTTGAGCTCCCCCAGCACTGCCAGTTTGCCAGAGGTGACCACAGACTATCCTCATGGTCACTGCCTGGCATTTGTAACACTGCGATTGAGGAACACTGCAGCCACTGCTCTACAAACAGGGTAGAGAGGTCACGATCCATGTGGGATTGCAATCACACTCGGGATGTGCATCCATGAGCATGCAAACTCTTGTAAATCCAGGGATGCTGCAGCAGATTTCACACAGCAAGTTCAGGATGCGCTGCAATGACTCCCCACATGCTGGGAACACCAACACACCTCCAGAACAAGAACTACCATTACGAGCATGCAAAAAGCCTGACATTACTCAGCAGCAGGGAAAAAACAGTTCAGGGATCGGGAAGGTTTGGGAAGTTTGGTGGGAGAAGGGGATCGTTATAGTCTCACTGACAGACATTTTAGACAGTTAATGAACACAGAAGCGATGAATGACAGCAGTGGGATTCACCATCCTTCAGACACAAAACCACATTCACACGTGGAAAATCATGTTAACTGATCAGATCAAAGCCTGCCCCACTCCCCCGACCAGCTGGAACCACAAGCACTTCTCTTACCAGGGAAAAGGGGTCGCTGTGTCATCACCACGCATTGCCGGATAGTGCAGCGGAGCTGTTAGAACAAGAGGCTGATAACACTCCAGGTGTTTATTTAACTCCACTGACCCTCTCCACTTTAATCTGAACACTCTGCAAGTACATCCACCTTCTAACGTAGACAAGCCTGAAGTGATCAGAGCAATCTCTCTCTCAAAACAAGGGCTCAGGGCATTTAATGTATTAAAAGAGAATAAAGTTCAACCCAAGATTATGTTTTGGAGAAGCAACGTGTGCACTGGGGAAGAACAGGCTCTCAGAGTCAACAACAGCAGAGAGCTGATAAGGGTATGTGAAAGGAAAAATGGATTAAATCTGGCCACAAATGGGCAAGTCATATCCCTCTAAACAGTCAGGTCTTACAGTGATTGTGTCACTCAGCACTGGACTCAAATCTCCTCCCCTGTCCCAGTATAAACCAATTGCTCAGGGAACAGGAACAGCAGCATTTCCAGCAGAGCAGCTGAAATGGCAAAAAGCTGCAAGTCAAGAAATGCTCCAGCAAGTAGTTTCCTTGGGAGATGCTGGAAAAAAGGGGGAGGAGAAAAAAAACTAACAAAGGTCTCAGAGCTTCAAAACAGAGCAAATTACACAGCACAGTACTTTAAATGTTAAAGCAGATGACTGTGCCCTCCATCTGCTAGTGCAGCCCCAGCACAGCCCCCAGTGCAGGGCGCTGAGCCCCAAACCCTGCCAGTCACCACCAAGAACCACAGCAGATGAGCTCTGCAAGCCATGAACATTACACTGAGGAAGGAGAAGAGCAGAGAGGATGCCTTGTCCAGCACCCAGCTGCACATCTGCTCCATCAAATCCATCCAGCAGCTCTCCTCACCGTGGGAACATACACATGCCCTGGCTTCAGTCAGCAGCCTGACCCAGAGTCCTCCTCCAAACACATCACATTTTCTCAGTTACACCAGTCTGCAGCTGCGGATGGCAACCAGCAGCATGCACAACCCTGCAGCAATCTGATCCCCAAGGGACATGCCACACCTGAGCAGCACCCAGCCCTGGAAGTGCCCACTCCAAAGAGCCTCCTGTCCTCTCCAAGCCCACCAGTTGCAGCTGCTCCTCACCTTGGGACATACGAACCTGATGGGCTCCAGCACCAGCCCCCTCCAACATAACCTCCTCACACCCTGGTCCCATAGACAGCACCAAATCCTCAGGGCTCCCACAGCCCATCTTCACACCCCCTGTGCACTCCACATCCATCACAGCCCACTGCAACGTCTCATCCCATCCCCTTAGCCCTCAAATCCCATCCGATGCACCCCCTCCTCTGACCCACGCTGGCCCAGACGCCCCGAGGACTGGTCTCCTCAGTCCCTCCACCCCTGCAGTGCTGCAGCCCACAGCTGTGTCCCCTGGGGCTCCAGCCCACACTGCTGAGCCCCAGAGACCTCCAACACCCCCTTGTCCCACAGCCTCTCACCAGGTGCGCCACCCCAAGAGCACCTCCAAACCCCTACAGCTGCCTCCCTGCTCTACAACCGCCACCCCATTCCCCTCAGCCCCACAAATCCCAGCTCACACCTTCTAACCCTAAACCCCCACATACCCCCAACCTCTTGCCTCCTCCAGCCCGTATCAACACCATCCCATAGCTCCACACTCCCTACCTGCCC